>NW_007231406.1:0-213074 GCF_000164805.1 Carlito syrichta | reverse complement strand
AAAGAGGAAGATCTGTAATTCCTTTCTAAGCTGCAAATTTATTATTTTTTCCAGGAATATAATATGCACAAAGGGTCACTCCAAACGGAAACTTAAAATCCAAGCTACAGTAGGCAAACAAGAATTCCATCCAAGATGGAAAAAAATGACTCCCAGCAAATGATATTTGCTTCAATATATTGCCACCTCACTCTATTCCTTTGCATGTGCTGGTAAGTGACTCGTGATTTTGTGCCCATATTCAAGAATTAGGGGAAAGTAGAGTCTGCAGCTATTAAAATTGCTTATTCAAACAGATCCATAGACCAATGGAACAGGATAGAGATTCTGGAAGCGAAGCCTCCATTCCTCAACCAACTCGTCTTTGACAAAGCTTCCAACAACAACTACTGGGGAGAGGAAAACCTATTCAGTAAATGGTGCTAGGAAAACTGGCTGACCACATGCAGAAGATTGAAACAGGACCCCTACCTATCACCATACACAAAAATTAACTCTAAATGGATCAAAGACCTAAACATAAACCTCAAACTATAAGAATCTTAGAAAACACAGGAGACATCCTTAGTAATTTGGAACTGGGGACCAATTCCTACTCAGAACCCTAAAGGCCAATACCTTAAGAAATAAGACAGATAAGTAGGACCTCATCAAATTAACGAGCTTCTGCAAAGCAAAAGAAACCATAAAGGGAGCAGGGAGACAGCCCACAGAATGGGTAAAAATATTTGCCAACTGTATATCTCTGACAAAAGCCTAACGTCTAGGCTCTACAAGGAACTCAAAAGCACCAAAGAGAAAAAAACAGACAGCAACTCTAAAAAGTGGGCAAAAGACATGAATAGACACTTCTCAAAAGAAGATATATGGGCAGCCAACAGACACATGAAAACGTGCTCAGCCTCACTCATCATCAGAGAAATGCAAATCAAAACCACAATGAGATACCACCTAATCCCTGTAAGAATGACCGTCATTAATAAAACAAATAACAACAGATGCTGGCAAGGATGTGGAGAAAAAGGAATGCTTCTACACGGCTGGTGGGAATGCAAACTTGTACAACCTCTCTTGAAAACAGCCTGGAGATTTCTGAAAGAACTAGAAATTGACATTCCATATGACCCAGCAATTACCCTATTGGGAATATCCCCGGAGGAACTCAAATTATTCTACAAAGAAGATACCTGCACACGTATGTTTATTGCAGCTCTATTCACAATAGCAAAAACATGGAACTAACCATGTTGCCCATTAAAGCTGGACTGGATTTTTAAAATGTGGTACATATACACAATGAAATATTATACAGCCATAAAGAATGACAAATATATGGACTTTGCAGCAATCTGAATGGATTTGGAGTCGATCATACTCAATGATTTATCACAAAAACAAAGAAGAGAATTCCATTTGTTCTCACTCATAAGAGGACTTTGAACAATTATAATGCTATAAGAAAGCAATTGGCAATAATGCAAAATTATTGATGGGGGTGGTGGGATTGGCAGTTGAGGGAAACTCCTAGGGAAGGGAGGGGCATACCTCATTAACAGGGGTACCTGCATAATCAATGTTTGTATACCTAACCCTGAATTGTATCCCACATCTTTACAAAAATTTTTAAAGAAACTATAAAAAACAAAAAAAATTGCTTGTCCATCTACAGAATCAGAGGGCCAATTGCACTTAATTTTAATAGCAACTTCCCCACAACAAAACTCTCCCCACAACAAAAAACTTTCATCTCCACAACAAAAGTATAGATACATGCTCTACTGTTGAAACTGCACATGGTAGACAAGGCAGGAAAAACAAATGTCGTTTTCTTCTGAAAGAATGACAGTCTGCCAGACATGGTGTAGACAACCCAACATCTTTCTCGTTGTATGCTCCAAGGATAAATCTTTTTACTAAGACAGAGTCTTCTTCTGAGACAATGCCTTGTATATGGGTTGCTTATTATTTCACATAGTCCGCCCTGAACATGGGTCCTTTATGCTCTCCATGGGTCAAGGCAGAAGCCCATGTAACCTCCACACCTACTTAGTGATGGACTGGGATACTTTACTCAGTGCATGCTTCCAGGGACCCAAGAGCCCAAGGCAAATTTAGCTCAGACCTAGCACTGAGAACTGAACTGATCTCACGCAAACAGCTAACTTCTGATCTGTTTGTGTTACTCTTGGTTCAGAGTTTAATTCCATGTCTAGAAGGCTTTGTTCCAATTGATGGTCACTGCACTGGGATGGGGAGAGTAGCAGGCAGTGAAAACAAAATGCAGTGAATGAGAGAATGGTTCCCAGCTCTTCCTGGTTGTTTCAGTGTCCCCACATAAATCTATTTATCAACTTTGGCAACTTCAAACTATCAAGCAGAAGCTGTCAACTCTTCTTTTGGAAGATTTTTCTGACCCTCACCTTCTCGTTTGTCTGTACATCAGCATATAGGCCATCCTGAGATACTTTTAACCTCCTATCAACTGCCATTTTTAGGGTATCCCTCACAGCTTTATAGGCAAGTGATATAGGATGCTAAGAGTTGTGATCACTGCTCACAGCTTGTGAAAAGGTAATGTCTATAAAGAAAATTCTTAAAGCTGAATTTGTCACTAAATAACAAATATAGTTTGTCAGTTGATGCTGCCAAGTGGAAAAATCAAATCCTAAAATATCAATATATGATAATTATGATAATGATAGCTTAACAAATTCATACCTTTATAATTACTACTCTTCCATGAAACATAAACCTTCTCTACAAGAATATGACTTTTTTAACTTCTTCTGATACTCTTTTCCCTTTTTTGGAATCTGGGCCAAATTCTGTAAATGACTGTAAAAAAGACATGTTGATCATTTTAAGAGAGGAAGCATATTCTTTATAAAATCACTTCTGAAGTAGAGCATTTGTTTGGAGCATTAGAAAATACTTCAATCAAGTGGAAACTGCAAAAACTTTGGAAAATGTTATTTTTAAAAAATGTGTGCTCTGAAAAATGCAATTCTTTTATCAAAACTTATTGTAAAGTAAAATGTAAGGTTTAAAGAAACTAATACTATCAACATAGACGATAATTTCTAAGTATCGGTGATTTTGATGTGAAACTAAATTCATACCTTCAGATCTATAGGACAAGCTAAAACCAGTTGGGTTCAAGTCCAGTATGTTCCATTTTGTCAACTATTCTATAATAGCACATATAATTTTCAAGGGGCTTTCAATACATTTTCTCTTGTTCATGTTGACATCTACAAAGGTGCTTAGATGAACAGGTTTTGCTCTTGCATTTGTACTCAATATATTTCCAGGCCTTTTGAACAGTAGACACTCACTGTCTGGTTCTGTCTCTCTGTCTCTGTCTCAGTCTCTCTGTCTCTCTGTCTCTCTGTCTCCCTCTCTCTCTCTCTTTCTCTCTCTCTCTTTCTCTCTCTCTGACACACACACACACACACACACACACACACACACACACACACACACACACACACACACACCTCTTTGCTGTTTCAAGAGTGAAGACAACAAGCCATATTAAACTGACAATACCTTAGGAAAAGGGTCTCAGAAACAGAATGTGTGTTTCCAACTTCAGAAAGAAGTTCAGGATTTAAGTTTTCCTGGGTCTTTTTGGCTTAATCAACACAGCCATATTCAACACCACAACTCATGCCTCCTCTAACTCCAGCGGCTTGGCTGCCGTAGTTGTGTTGACATGACAAATCACTTTGCCCCCAAAGTAACAGCTCCATGCCTTTTAAGACAGTGTGCCCAGGATATACTCTCAGTTTTATCAGTTGAAATTGTAACATGTTTCACAGCAATCTGCACTTATACAGAAAGAATGCTTACCTTTCAGCTGACTTGGAAGCAGCCTGCAGGACAGTAATCCGTCAGAGAGGTCAACAGTCACATTCCCAGAACAGCTGACCCTGTCCGTCTTTGGAAAATACTGTTTACTCTGTAACTAACACTGGACACCAGGCACAAGAGACAGAAACTAAATTTAAAAAGAGTTAGGCATAAACCTCATCCCCATTGGAGCCACTTCACAAAAACAGTAGTTGTGAAGTTCCCCCAACTGATTCCTTTGTAAGAATGTCTTAGCAATGTTGGGGATTTGGAGTCAAGTGTTGAAAAAGTTTTACAATATACCCAACTCTCTACTTTCAGCGTACTGATGAAAATTCCTTAAGCTTCCCTAAGGATGTAAGTGGTAGAGGAGTAAAAGGTTACTGAAAACGGAGTTTGTCTTCTACTTACACTGACTGAATTTTTAAAATAAAATAGAGCCGGGCTCGGTGGCTCAGCCTGTAATCTCGCGCCTTTGGGAGGCTGAGGTGAGTGGATTGCCTGAGCCCGCGAGTTCGAGACTTGCCTGGGCAGCAAGACCTCATCTCTACAATAAATCAAAAAATTAACTGGGTGTGGTAGCCTGTAATTCCAGCTACGTGGAAGGCTGAGGCAGAAGGATCGCCGGAGCTCAGCAGGTCGAGGCTGCAGTGGCCGGGAGCGGCCACTGCACTCCAGTCTGGGCAACAGAGTGAGACTCCAACTCAAAAAAAAATAAAAAATAGGAAGTCCTCCTGAAATGAAATGTCAATTACTCCAGAGAAGGAAAGTCAGAATTATGCAATAGATGGCCATGACAAGGCTGAGCAAACTCTTCAGTCAAGCAGGGCAATTGCCCTGCCACCCAGCCACCAAGAATGTCCAGAGAAGGCAGACTACTGCAGCACCTTCCCCAATTTCCACAAATTTTCCTCCCTAATTGCTTTCAAGAGAAGCGAGTCTTACCCCCAAAGACCACTAATTCCATGTCCAGCTTCTATGCAAGGGGCTCTGACTTTGGAGCTGGCCCAATTGGAGGCCCCATTTAAAGCATAGCCAAGGAAGGGACTCTAAATTTGAAAAACAAATTATTACCCATTTGTTTGCTTATCTTCGGAAAATACATCATCTCAGATTGGCTTTGTCATCTCACTCTGCATAATATATTTTTAGAAGAAAAATATCACAATTCCATGTTTGTCATTTGGGACCATTCCCATCACCACTGACTTCTATGATTTCCACTGCTTGAGTTGATATATGCTGATGATTTCTAAGTGAATGCTCATGTAAAAAAAAAAAAAAAAGTTACTACAAGATAGTGTTTCATTATTTTGTATCCATTTTGGTGATTTGACAGTCATTGGTTGAGTACATTGACATCGCCATATGGGTGCTGACAGCTTTCAGGAGCTGAGCACACAGTCTACTGACAGGAGCTTAGTTGGAGTGAACAAAATTACATCCAGCCACACACCAAAGTAGGTTGAATGTGCTAAGTGCTAAGTTAAGAGTATAAACGATGTGCTTCCAGAGCCAAAGAAAGAGAAGACCATTCTGGCTGGCGACTTTGTTCATGACTTCACACAAATGTTTGATATGAGCAAGGCTATCCTAGTCCTTGCTATGAAAAGTGGTCTTTGTACAGCAACATTTACCTCACATGACAATCTGTGAGAAATTCAAAATCTAGGGCAGGGCACAGTGTTTCACTCTTGTAATTCCAGCACTTTGGAAGGTGGAAGGGTCACTTGAGACCAGGAGTTTGTGACCAGCCTGGGCAATTAGTGAGATCCCCCGTATCTTCAAAAAAATTTTTTTTAATTAGCTAGACTTGGTGGCTGGTGCCTGCAGCCCCAATTACTTAGGAGGCTGAAGTGGGAGTATCACTTGAGCCCAGAAGTTCAAGGTTACAATGAGCTGTGTTTGAGCCACTTTACTCCAGCCTGTGTAACAGAGGGAAGCCCAGTCTCAAAAAAATTTAAAATCTTGGATGCCACCCTAGACCTGCAGAGTCAAACCTGCACTTTAAAAAAAACCTACAGGTAACTTGAATGTGCATTCAAGTTTGAGGAGCACTTATTTAGCTACTCTTAGAATTGATAGAAATATAGGAAGAAGAACATGTCAGATATAAGCAAAAATATTGGAAGCCAGAGTATGTACTAATGCCAGGTGGGCTGTGATGTATCACTCCATGGGTTCTTTGACTTCGCCACAGAAAAGAATTTCAAGAGTGTCCAAAGTGTAGTTTAAGAAGGTAGAAAGAAAAGGGGCAAGCTGAAGAAAAGGTGTAGGTGCCTTAAGAGAAAGGACACATGCTTGCCTTTGACAAAAAGCTTTATATATGTTTACAATAATAATTAAGCAAGCCAGGAGCTTAAAAGTGGAGGGCTGCAGGTATCTGGTCATGAGTTTTGATTACCATCTCTCCACCTTTAAAGTCACAAGGATCTTCTACATAATGAAAGTTCCTGTCTAACTAAATTTGGTATTTTCTTAGGACATCATGTCTGCATTTTGGGTAATTCTCTATTTTTTCTGAGAATTACTGCACTTGTTGTTCCACATTCCAATCTACAAGGTAGTCAGGTCTGATATGCCTGGTCAGTCGTGAAGGTCATGTATGGATAAGAAAGACATCTGAACACTTACCCTATTTTAATTTAGACCTGCCTAAGAAAACCTGTCTAACTATTTCTAAACTATGTTTACCTCATGTACCACGCGCTTGAGGAAAAGCAGGTAGAAAGGGAGAATTTATGGAGTACATAGGAGGATTTATGTCTGTCATGCAACAGAATATTAAAAATAATAATAATTTTTTTAAAAAAACCTTAGCCACCTATTAGGAGCCAGTGACTCTGCTAAATGATTGATAAAATTCTATCTTATTTTGTGCTCTCAACCATCCCATGAAGTAGCTGCATCATCTTTCAGATGAAAAAGCCAAGACTAACAGAGGTTAAGTAACTTCCCAAGTTCACACAGACAGAAGAGAGCAGAGTCAGGATTTGAAACTAACATTTACTCTTAAACTAGAGCCCTCAGCCACTACTTACTCTAAGCCTTGGATTTTCTAGACCAGGAACAAATCCCAGTCCTGATAAATGCTTCCCTAGAAAGCAACAAGAGGTCCTGAATCCCACAGATAGAGCATCCAAGGAAGCCCAAGCTCTGTTTCTTCTTACATTCTTCCTTTCTCGATCAGGAGAATAGACCGAAAATATCATTTTGGTGATTATGGTAATTATTTTTCCATTACAAATACAACTTTTATTTTTATTACAAACTAAATTCATATACTCTATAAAAAATTTGGAAAATGCAAAAAGTTACAAACAGAAAAAATATAAATGATCTATAAAACCACAACTCAAATATACCTCAGTTGACATTACAGTATATTTCTTTTCAGACTTTTTCATATATTTATAACTTTTATGTAACTAGGATTGTACAATGTACACTATTTTGTAACTTATTTTATTAAATAACACATTATAAACAATTTCCCAATCATCAGTGCTTTTTTCCATGAGAATTCTTAATGGTGGGATGGAGACAAACATAGTTTTGTCTGACCTGACGGCTAGTCAGCGGGCAGAGAGGCAATGACATAGGTAAGGAGAACAGGCTAGATTTAACCCACCCTTAATGGATGGTTATTTTCTTTATCATTTATTTTATTTTAATTTTGAGTTGCAGTCTCACTCTGTAGCTCACTCTAGAGTGCATAGCTGGATCACAGCTCATTGCTCCTCAACCTCCTGGACTCAGGGGATCCTTCTGCCTCAGCCTCCCATGCCCAACTAATTTATTTTATTTTATTTTTGTAGCATCAAGGTCTTGCTAGGTTGTCCAGGCTGGTCTTGAACTCCTGGGCTCAAGCAATTCTCTTGCCTCGACTTCCCAAAGTGCTGGAATTACAGATGTGAGCCACTGTATCCAGTCCTTCCCTTTATCATTTTAAAATTGAAATCGGTCATATGAAGTTTGCTTAAAATAACAAATAACTGTATTTTATAGGCAAATAAAAATTATCAAACTTCCCAAGAATGAGAAAAACATAATCAGATGAAACACTATGGCCATGAATGACCTATGCTCCTTGTGTGCTTCAAATGGTGTATCAGCAAGACTCATAATAAAATATGTTTTTTTAATTGATCACTATGTATACTATAATACTATTATAGTAGTATTACATGCTCATTACAAACATCTCCAAAAATACCCAAAAGTAAAGGCATCTTATTTACTTACACTTCGTTGCAGGTAACAGAAACTGACTTGAGAATAAATAATAATTGTATATTATAAGCACAAGAATACCTCGTGGGACTCAGCCAGGCCTCATGAGGGATAGAATCAGAAACTAGAAAGTCGTCATAAACCAGTTTCTCTCTGGGATCCTATGATCTCTTGTCTTTTTCTTTCTTTGTATATCTGCTTTTTTCTCATTTTTCTAGAAACTTGATTTCTTTGTGCAAGTGGAGCAAAGTGGCTGCACCCACAGTCCAAAATGTGCATGTCCCTGAATCCAAGGCATGCATACAAATTAACTTGCTTTCTCTGAAGTCCCAATTCTAATATCCAGGACAGAAAGGCTAATCTGCCCACCTGGAGTCAGATGTTCTTCATGATCCAATATGCAATGGGTAGGGGAGTGGGAAAGAGAGATGACAGGGCAGAGTCAAATATTCTCAACACTAGAGAGTTGAGGAGACATCATCAAAATAATCTACTAAAAACCAGGAAGACAGAAACAAACCAAAAAAATACAACAAAGATATGTTAATATTTTCGTGGATATTCTTCCAGCTTCTTTTCTATTCTTACATTTGTTAATATTTCTCCCCAGTCTTCTTTTATATATGACATATTTTAGTGTGATAATAATGTATACACTTTATTCCTTAACACATAAATTTTTCATACTACCACAAAATCTTGAAAAATATTTTAAATCAGCAAAGTAGTCATTAGTCAACATGCCATATTTCACTTGCCATTCCCATGCATTTAGAAACTCAGATTATTTCTAGTTTTCAAATAAATCTGAGATGATTACCTTTATGTGCAGGAAGCTGCTTCTCTACTTTAAATTATTTCATTAAAAATTGATTTCCAGATAATGAATTTTGTCCAATTAAAGAAAACAAACACTATCCAAGTTTTTGATAGATTTGCTAAATTACTTTCTAGAAGATTGCATGAACGTGTCTTTCACATGCCCTCACCAAGCATAAAGTATTATTGTACTTAACAATTTAAAAACTTGCCACAGTTAACAATAATTTATTGTCAAAATAACTAGGAGAGTAGAATTGGAATATTCCTAATACAAATAAATAATAAATGTTTAAGGTATTGAATATCTCAATTACCCTGGTTTGTCATCACACATCATATGCATGTGTCAAAATATCACAGGAACTCCATAAATATGTGCAACTATTATATATCTATAAAAATTAAAAATGTATTTTTAAAAAATAGCCATAGTAGAAACTTAAGAGAGAAATAACATTTACTAGCATTCTTAAAGCCACTTGAGTATAAGACTGGTTTCTTCTATATAACTATTGAGGCCTCATCATCACACATTGGTCAGTTAGCATTTAAACACCCTTTCACAGCTGGGCTAAACATACCATTCTTTCTTGGTACCACCCTTCACTGATCCAACACATATTAATTGACCACTTGTTAGCTGCCAAGCACTGCTTGAAACTTGGAAGTAGAAACATATAGATACATGTGCCCTGTCCTTAAAGACATTGTTACAAAAAGGATAAGAGGAATGGCAGCCCTTACTGGAGGAGAAACAATGGAGAAGCATCACCATATTTCACTCAGGGCTGCCTGTATAGCTCTGAAATTCCCTCAGTGATAGATGCCCAACAGGTCCTAGGACCAGCTCTAGTCCAAACCTGCAATTCAGAAAAAAATCCCAAGGAATGAGGGAGGATAGTGCTCTGAATTCATTTCAGCCACAGACCCCAGGGCTGTCTAGAACATGGCTATTCCTGCTTATATGAGAGAATAATTCCTAAATTATATTAGAAGAGTGGATGAAATGTTTCTTTGGGACTTATTCGAATATACCAAAGTAGTAAACCCAACTATGACGTCTGGAGCAGACAAAATCTACATGCAAGGGCAGATTCTTATGATAACAAACACACACTCTCTCCCTCCACTTTCCATCTCTCTCTTTCCCTCACATTGACTACAGCTTATTAATATAAATGTTGCTCCCAATTTGAGAAGTTCATTGAGGCATAATTTAGAATTAATAAGCTTAGGCAATAGTATACAATTAATGTACTTCCCAAGTTAGGCAAATGTTTAATGTCACCACATAAAACCAAGTCTTCATGATTATCAGAATACCAGCTGTGCACTGATCAGGAACACAAGAGGAATTTTGTTAATTATCATTACCCAGAGGAAAGTAATTAGTTGCTTTGTGGGAAGAATTAAAAACAAATGTTGCCATTTTCATTTTATTTTCAACTACTGAAGTTGATAAAACTCAAAATCGGTCTACCTATTTCTGAAAACATAAACTTGTTAATACAGCATTAGCAGATGGCATGTTAATCTTCATGTCCATAAATTAATTGATACACTATTAATTGGATAATTGGTTGATTGTTTTTAGGGGACATGAAATGATTGCTAAACCACAAGGTGAAAAGGGTGACTGAAACACCCTTGAAGAAAATGATGCAATCTAGCTTTCTTAAAGTTTCAAGACTTTATAAATAAAGTCTTATTTATCCCATTCAGTGGACTGTCTCCCCACTCTCTTGATGGTTTATTTTGCTTTGCAGAAGATTTTCAGTTTGATGTGGTCCCACATGTCTCTCTTACCTCTTATGGCAAGGGCATCTGGAGTTTTTATCAGGAATTTCCGTAAGGGTGTCTACTGAGTTTGCTAAGATTCTTATAGATTTATGATTAGGTCTTTGGTCCATTTAGAGTTTACTTTTGTGATGATGATAGGTAGGGGTCCTGTTTCAATCTTCTGCATGTGGTCAGCCAGTTTTCCCAGCACCATTTACTGAATAAGTTCTCCCCAGGGGTTGTTGGTGGAGGTTTTGTCGAAGATAAATTGGTTGAGAAATTGAGATTTTGTTTCTGGAATCTCTATTCTGTATCATTAGCCTATATTCCTGTTCTTGTACCACTATCAGGCTGTATTTATTATTGTAGCCTTATAATAAAGTTTAAAGTCTGGAAGTGTGATACTTTCCACTTTGTTTCTTTTGCTGGGGATTGTTTTGGCTATTCATGGTTGTTTATGTTTCCATATGAATTTCTGTATTGTTTCAAGGCCTGAGGAGAATGATGTTGGTAATTTAAAGGAAATTGCGTTGGATCTGTTGATTATCTTGGGTACGATGGACATCTTAACAATGCTGATTCTTCCAATCCATGAGCATGAAATATTTTTCCATTTGTTTGTGTCTTCTTTTATCTCTTTGAGCAGTATTTTGTAGTTTTCATTGTAAAGGTCTTTCATTTATCTGGTTAGGAAGATGCCAAGGTATTTCATTTTTGTGTGTGTGGATATTGTGAATGGGATAGTACTTATTATTTGGTTCTCTGCCTGTGTGTTGTTGGTATATTAAAATGCAACTGTCTTTTGCACGTTAATTTTGTACCCTGAGATTTTGCCTAAGTCATTTATCAGTGCAAGGAGGTTTTTGACAGATTCCCATGGGTTTTCCAGGTGTAGAATCAGATCATCCACAAAGAGGGATAGCTTAACTTCCTGTTTTCCTGTTTGGATACCCTTGATATCCTTCTCTTGCCTGATTGCTCTAGCTAGGACTTTCAACACTATGTTGAACAGGAGCTGTGAGAGTGAGCAGCCTTGTCTTGTTTCAGTTTTCAGGGAAGTGTTTCCAATTTCTGTCCATTTAGTAATATGTTGATAGGTTTATCATAGATGGCTTTTACTATCTTGAGACACATTTCCACTATGCCTAGGTGTTCAAAGGTTTTTTTCAAAAATGGATACTGGATTTTGTTGAAAGCATTTTCTGCATCCAATGAAATGATTGCGTGGTTCTTGTTTTTACATCTGCTGATGTATTTAATTACATTTATGGTCTTGCTGATGTTAAACCAGCCCTGCATTCTGGGGATGAAGACTACTTTGTCTTTGTGGATAACTTTTGAGATGTGTTGTTGGATCTGATTCGCTAGAATCCTGTTGAAAATGTTTGCATCTATGTTCATCAGGGATTTGGGCCTGTGGTTCTCTTTCTTTTTTTGTATGCCTTTGCCTGATCTGTGTATTAATGTGATGTTAGCTTCATAAAGTGGTTTGGGGAAAGTTCTATCTTTCTTGATTATCTAGAATGTTTTTAAGAGGGTTGGTATAAGTTCCTCCTTGTATGTTTTGTAGAATTCTGCTGGAAAGTCATCTGGCCCAGATACCTACATATATGTTTATTGCAGCATTATTTACAATAGTAAAAATATGGAACCAACTGGGTTACCCATCAAAACTGGACTGGATTTTTAAAATGTGGTACATACCCATGATGACATATTATGCAACCACAAAGAAGGGCAAAATTATGGACTTTGCAGAAACTTGGATGGATTTGGAGTCTAGCATAATCAGTGACCTGAAATAAAAACTGAGGAACACATGTTCTCACTCATAAGTAGGCCTCAAACACCTATCCTATTACTGCAAAAAAGGGATTGATAGTAGTGGGATACTGCCAGGGGAAGTGAGGGGGTATATAACATCAGTAAGGGTGCCTGATCCTAACCCAGGTGAAGTGAGGACCAATGGGAAGCCAAAACATCACCTGTACCTAAACCACGAATGTATCCAATCCTGACTTGTACCCCACAACTTTAAAAAATAAAAATGTAAAACAAGCCTTATTTATCCCATTATCATTTTCCTCAAACATGACAAATTGACTCTCATTCTCTTCCACACCTTGCAGATGAATCTCAGAACCACCAAATCAGAATAATGTAGAGTATTTCTTGGTCTAACTGAAGAACTGGGATCACTTATAGCTTTCTCCTTTTAAGAATCATCAGGCATGAGAACCCAATGTCCACCTGAACTATGAATCCCACTGTTGATAGGGAGCATTGTGGTTTTCTTGGAACAGAGTATGGCACCTATGAAATATTGGAGACATGTTGAAGACAGGAGTAGGCTATTCAAATAGTTCAAGAATGCTAGAAGATACCAAAGAATTGTTTTGAAAATTTTTGGAGATTTTGGGAAGACTACAGGTGCAGGCAGACACAAACATTAAAAATATCAGCCGGGCTCGGTGGCTCAGCCTGTAATCCCTCGCTTGGGGAGGCTGAGATGAGTGGATTGCCTGAGCCTACGGGTTTGAGTCCCATCTGGGCAACTTGGCAAGACCTCATCTCTACAATAAATCAAAAATTAGCTGGGTGTGGTAGCGCTCACCTGTAGTTCCAGCTACTTGGAAGGCTGAGGCGGAAGGATCGCTGGAGCCAAGCAGGTTGAGGTTGCAGTGGCTGGGAGCAGCCACTGCACTCCAGTCTGGGCGACAGAGTGAGACTCCAACTCAAAAAAAAAAAAAAAAATCTGAGGAAATCTGACCCCAGGGTCAGAAAGGCAGTCATACCGTTTCTCCAGGACCTAGAACTCAGCCCTAGAACTTCAAATGATTTTTACAAATATAACTCGTGTCATATTTTCAGGACATTAATTGAAGACATTAATTTTGTGTGTCACAAAATATCTTCCAATATATCAGCTTTGCCACATGGGTCCAAGTAAGAGCTTGGAAAGGAAATTATGTGAGTCCAATGTATGTTTATGTCATTAGCCATCTATTTACATTTCCCAAACCTTAGTTTCTCATCAGAAAAATGGGAATACAATAACAACTTTCCCACAGTACTGTCTGATTATTATAAAAAATAATCACTACCCATTAGTATTGTTTGTGGAAAGTGCTAGTTCTCTCATGGTTCCAGGTTGTCAGCAGATGAACGCGGTACCTGAACAGCAATCTTTAATGACCAAGTGCCTGTGAAAAGAACTTATTGTTGCAATTGAATGAAGCAAATTTGTAGTGTGATATATTTAATGACGTGCATCATTGCCATTGTGCTGCATGCTAATGAGGTATAAATAAGAATCCATGGATATAAATGTCTATATTTTGTATTGCTTTTACAGTTAAGTTTATTTTTTTTAATTTCCTTCTCATTTTGTTGTTCTTCATATCTGTAATCAGTGTCAATGTCAGCAGTTTAAAAAAAATATATGGGTTTACTATTATCATTCAAGGAATAATCACCCACATTTTAAAAATAGAGTCCCTTTCTCTTGAATCAAGATGCTCCTACCCCAATACCAGTGGCTTCAGTTTATGGTTCAAGTATGAGCCTTTTTAAAGGGGATTGTGGTGCTAGAGGTAGTGAACCATCTGGACGATGAGGTCCCATCTTCTCCTTGGAGGACTGTTGGCAAAATGAAACTAAAAAAGCAAGCAAGTCAATATTTGTGGAGAACTCCCAAGTATTTGGCATGCTGGATGTTTAACAGCTTTGTAGCTACATCTCACACAATTTTCATAAGGTAGCTATGACTATTATTCCCCTCTTCCAAGTGAGGAAATTGCATCTAATAAATATCAAATAGACCAGACATGGTGGTTCACGCCAGTAATCTCAACATTTTGGGAGGCTGAGGCAAGAGGATTGCTTGAGCCCAGGGTTCAAGACCAGCCTGAGCAACGTGGAAAGGCCTATCTCTACAAAAAAATAAAATAAAAAAATTAGCTGGGCATGGTGGCACATGCCTATAGTTGCAGCCACTTGGGAGGCTGAGACAGAAGGAATGCCTGAACCCAGGATGTTGAGACTGCAGTGAGCCATCATTGTGCCACTACACGCTAATCTGGGCAACAGAGTAAGACCTTGACTCAAAAAGAGAACAATCAATCAGCGTTAAATAATACACTCAAATATTGAAGTCCCCACTAGAAGGGGGCAGAACAAGAATTTGAATGGAGATCTGCTCCATGCAAAGCCCTAGCCTGTAATGTGAGAGAATGGGTCAGAGCAGAAGCCCTGAATGCCAAGGTATGCAAGTGTGCAGCCCTGAGAGAGACACACCCAAGGAACTGGAGCTCTGAATCCAGGGAAGTGGGAATTTTGAAAGAATGATGAGGATCAAGGATTGATGGGGAAAGTAGAGGATAGTGTCAGTACATGATCATTTTCACTATAAAAGTTTCACTCTGGGAAAGGCAATGGATGAGCTCAACAGTGCATCAGCAGAGTCACCAAGCAAGATGGGAATAAGGTATTTATGATAGGAATGAGAATTTACAAGATTGTGGGATGAGCAGTTCTAGAAGAGGGAGTTGGAGCACTTAAGTGTCACTAGCCAGCCTCAGAAAGTACTGACTTGGGTTTTCTATCTTTTCTAGACAAAGCTTTCAGGGAGACTTTGGAAGTCAAACACAGTTTGCCTGCAAAGTCAGGCTGTGAAACAGAGCTCACGAGGTCTTTGGAGGGCCACTGCCTTTGGACACCTACTGTGGGTCCGGAGTCAAGCATCTGGAGGTGGACCTAGGGCCACAGTGGTTAGCAGGTACGGTAGTCAGAGAGATGAGAGGACCACCAAGTGGAGGATAGTGAGGGCAAATGAGGGCCCACCAGGTACCTCCGCATCTTTGCATCTCTGTATCTGGTATATTTCCACTACTGTATTTCCACTCAGGTTCCTCTCTTGACCAACTCAACACAAAGGGGATTCTGGGAATGTAGTTCCAGGCTTAACCAGATTGTCCATAAGTGCAACTCGAGAACCAATGCAGGAAAATCAGTGAGAAAGTTCTGTTCTAGAAGTCTATGCAAGATATAACTAGTGGGGGGCAGGGGAGATGACTCAGGAGACAGAAAAAAAATCAAGAGGACTTGGCAATTCACAAACAAATATAAAGAACTTATTTTTAGGGTTAACATCAGCTAAGGTTAGAAATATAGTCATTGTACCTATATCTCACACCACTTTTTTAGTAATTGACAATAATTTCTAAAAGCATTAATAGTCCAATTCTAGCATGTTCAAAGGATTTTAAACCTTCGTTGGGGAAACCTTTGCCTCTTGCAGCATAACTCATTGTTTTTAACAAAAACATATTGAATTGGCATTGTCATTTTTAAATTAGAGTTTTTTTAATTTCAAATATTTTTTCATAGGAAATGTTACCCAATCTATTCAGAATGAGAAAATTTCTTAGAGGTGATATACAATTTTACTTACCTCCAACAGGTTTCCTTGTCAATGTAAAAAATCATGCCAGAACTTCCACTGTGAAGATTCTTGTGTTTGGAAGTTTGAAGATCTATGCCTCCGACAGCCAAAAGAGTAAAACGGACTTGGAATTTTTGCCTTCTAGAATATCTGAGGCAATGGAGACATTTTGCTCCTGTTTCCTCTAAATATTGAAAAAACCAAATTATATCAGAACTCCTGTGAATCCCCTAATCCATCCAAGATGACAACAACTTACTGTGGCTCCCTTGCTAACCAACAAGGCAAATAAGTCTTAAAGGATATTTTTTAAAAAGGGTCTTCTCTAGCTTCCTCATGAAACAGCAAAACCAACACTATTTCAGGTAAAACCCCATAAGCAATAAAAGCTTGCTCTTCTAAGTGACATAGTAGGCACAATGGAAGGATCATGGGATTGAGAGTTTAGGTGTCTGTGTTTCTTCATTTGTCTCTGATACAAATGAGTTACTTTGTATTAGAGAGCCTACTTGTTGTCATGCTATACACCACAGGAAGTGAGGACTGCAGTGAACTAGACGCTACTTGCCCTTACTCAGCTCCAACCTCTGACCTCCAAATGGGATTGCAGACCAGTATTTTCAGATATTCTAATTTTTCCAGAGAAACTAGATTCATCCACAAAATCTCTTGATTTTTAAGTGCTGGAAATGAATTCAATTTTCTCATGCTATACAGAATTTAAAGAGAAAAGTCACACAAAAAATAATCCACTATCCATGACTGTAGGTCAGATTAAGCCAGCCGATCACCAATATGCACATTCTACTAAATATTAATGTTAATACTTGACTTATTAGTTCATGGGTTCCAGAATAGTGGAACCAAAACTAAGTTCCAAGGAATCGGTGTCAGGCAAAAGTAAAAGGCTATAGTGATAATTACCATGGATAGAATGAAGGCCAAAGTCTTGAGCAAAGTGTGTGTCTGCATGTCCATCCCTCATGCCTATGACCCAGCCACACAGAATCATTTGTACTTCTTGAGGAGACCACACACTCTGTCACTCCCAGGCCTTTGCACATGCCGGTCCTAGCGCCTGGGTAACCTCTCTGCCTTCCCTTGGCTTTTATCAATTACCATTCCTTTATGCTCCAACTCTCAGGTCAAATCTCTTTTCCGGGTACCAGATAGCAACTCCACATCCTAGTCTTATACTTTTGCAATGCTAAGCTCTATAGTTTATTGTTTGCAAAATACTGTGTTTGTCTGTTTTCTTGCATTTCTTCCTGATAAGTCTAGAAGCTCCTTGAAATTAAAATCTGGGCCAGAAGTGGTGGCTCAAGCCTGTAATCCCAGCACCTCAGCAGCTTGAGAGGCCAAAGTGACAGGATTGCCTGAGCCCATGGGCTCAAGAACAGCCTGGGCCACTTGGCGAAACCTCATCTCTACAATAAATCAAAAAATTCGCCAGGCATGATAGTGCACACCTGTAGTTCTGGTTACCTGGAAGGCTGAGGTGGAAGAACCGCCTGAGTCCAGCAGGTCGACACTAGGGTGGCTGTGAATGTGTCACTGCACTCCAGCCTGGGCGACAGAGTGAGACTCCAGCTCAAAAAGAAAAAATAAGTAAAATCTGTTTTATAATATTTGTAGTCTCAGCTTCTAAAATATTGTCTAGTACATAGTTAGAAAACAGATTTCTTAAATGAATATATGATAAATAATAGTGTAACAATTGAATATATCAATCTGAAAGGTAAAGATATTATTCCAAATTGAAAATTCACATCATTTCTATTTTCAGGTTACAGATCTTCCTGAGAATAGTTTTATATCTGTGTTTTAAATTCTATGCAAAAAGCAGGTTCTTTTCATTTCTTCCTGACTTAGAAGTGGATGTGATGACCGGATTGATGGCAGTTGTCTTGTGATCATAAGGAAAAGTCAAAGAGAATTGCAGGGATGTCAAACCTCAGGGATGACATCACTGAGTCATTGAACCAACTCCATCATCCAATAATGTCTGGACTTCTTGTTTGAGAATATTATACTTTTTAAAATTCTAAGCTAAAATACTTTTAAAAGAGGCAGGATTTACTTAAGGAAGTAGTATTATTCTAGGAGGAGACATCTGATCTGGTGAAAGTAAATAAATATTATACCATGTGTGAATTAATAAAGCAACTTAATAAAGCACCAAATAAATTAAAGTATTTTCATTAACTGTTTCTCCCAAACAATGCACATACATACAAAGTTACTCACTAAATTGAAAGGGTACTTTATTTCACCAGAAAACAAATAGCTTTTAGAAACTAGGACATTTGTACATAAAGCAAAGAACTGGTTACACAAGACACAAAACAATGAGGTCAAAATTCATACAGTTATTTTAACCATTTTCTTCAGTGGAATATAATGAATGAAAACACTTCCGTGACTACTCTTACACTATTGATATAAGATTTAAAAATATATACTTAAAGGGAACATTAGGAAATTTTTAATGTGCCAACAACTTTATTTTATCAAAACTGTTTTATTCCAAGTTATACAATTTCTAACTCAAAGTTCAGTTAGTGTTTGAAAATGAAAGAAAACTTGAACTAAGTTGACTTTTCTTTGTTCTGTTGAAAATAACTTTGGTGCAAACCATCATACTATGATGAAAGCCCTGATTCAAATATAATATTAGAAAAATATAAACAGTAAAAATCTTAAAATGTTTTTCTAGGATGAGTAAAGAGCACTATTCAAACAGTCCGAATAAGGGAGGATATCACCACTGGCTCCATTCGCTGTCTCCAAGTCACCCAGGTCTTGAGACACCATGTAAGGGTCCTCATCGGAAGTTGAAGGACGAGTCAAGATTATCCGAGGCACCTGTGAGGTAACCAGAGGTGTTAGCAAATGAGATGGAGGGTTTTCAAAAGTAAGGAGGCAAGTGAGAAAAGGGTGAGCAAAACGCCAGGAACTGCCACTGGACCTGAGTCATCAAGTAAATGTAGTCACAGACAAAAGTGTGATGAAAACACAAATAAAACAATGGGCATGGATTTTAAGCCATAGAATAGGGGGAAAATGGAGAAAATTAATCCAATTAGGGCTAGTAAGCCAATAGGACAGCATTAAACACTTTAAGAATGTCAGTCCAACTCTGACATTTTATTACCAACACAAGACCTGCATTACTTGTGTGTCAGATGATAATCATTGCTGGAATCAAAAGGGTTCACCTGCGCGTTAAAAGATCTCATAACAATTTGCATAGATGTTGATAAACTGTAGAGGGATCTCAAAGTACTCAATGCCAAAACATTTTTTTTCCCCTTCAAACTCTACTCTTTAACAGCCACTAAAGTGAAATTACTTGGAAAATGATTTCATCACAATCCTAAATGCTGAGGAGAGAACGTGTTATTTGCAGACATTATTTGGTAGGCGGATTTCACCAAAGTGAAGCCTTCATTAGTTTTGTGAAATACAGATGAGAAGCAGAAAAGGCCAGAAGACAGATATTCAAATCTTTGCCAAACAGTCTCTTCAATTGTACCTGTTCTATGGCTGCAATATCCTGCTGGGACTTGCAGTAAAGAAGAAAAACTCCCATTCACAGTGCCAGATTAACATAAAAATTTAAAACCGTGAAGAGTGAGGACCGTAAGACCACAATGGGAATGCGATCCCTGCACACTGAGATTTTACTATATTGTAGTAAAATGTGCACATGTATGCTCTATGTGCCTGGAATTTTATCCATAAAGAACGTGAATAACAGAGATTAGAACTACAATGGATGCTAATCTATGAGATAAAGAAATAAACAGGTAAAAATAAATCGGCATGAGAAGATTCAATGAATCAGGCTCAAAAAATAGAGGTAAGTGTTTCTTATGCTTTCTAACTTACAGTATGACCAAATATTCAAAGTCAAAGCTTGGTAGAGAGCTCTATCAATTATTTTTTCCATGCTCAACCATTTAGTTCTCTGATTTTGAAAGAACATTTTAGGAGAACTAATTTTCTGGATAGTAGGAGGCAGTGTTGAAAGCAATATAATGTTTTTATCATAAAGTCCATAACATTAAACTCTAACAAATGTACTTATTTAGTCTCATTTCTAACCACAAAATCAAAGCAGCCTTCTTATTACTGTGGGTTAGATGAGGTTTTATTACAGAAATATGTCATTCAGAGTTCTTAGCTTCCTAAGCAATATGTAAAAATAAAAAGACCTGAGAATCATAGAGCTAAATCTCATTTCTAGACAATTGAGAATAATAAAGTCTAAAGGATGGAGTTGGCAAACGTAGACTTATTTCTAATGACTTTAATGATAAACTTCTAGTTTTTTTAGTAACTCTCATGTTTTGTATATGGTAGGAAGTTTGTATTTCCTTTAGTCATCATCAAACAATTTAATATTCCTGCACATGCCGCTACACTGGACATTAAAATCATGAAGGCTGCCCTTTCTTCTGAGACCATGCTTTTCACCAAGTGATTCAACGGCCCCCTTTCCATCTCCACTGTGCTGCTCATCTAGCAGCTAAAATATCAAAGCCCCCACACCCATCCCCACTTTCAAATAAACATTTTTCATGATCGAGCAGAGGAATCTTTATTTTAACAAAGTTTGAGAACTGGTGCTAGGAAATATGATTATTCTATTTTAATTGTGACACTTAATTCACAATTAAATTGTGACAGTCCCATAAGGATAATATCAATATTTTTTAAACAGTATTTTAATTTTAAAATTTCTAGTTTATGAGAGTTCGCTGACTTAGTTCAACTTAATCCTTACTTAATCCAACTGAATCCAACACTTTATTGCCATACATAGAGTGCCTAAAAAAAAAAGAATAGTACTTAAGTACATATAGAATCTAGCATATGATAGAGGTATCGAAAATCACTGGAGCAGAGATTGTCTTTCTATAAATCATGCTGGACAATTGATAGCTGTTTGGAAAAAGATAACATCAATTCCTCACACCATACACAAGAATAAATTCCAAATGAGTCAGAGCTATAAATGTAAAAAATAAAACTATATAAGCTCCAAAGGAAAAAAAAGGATGAGTGGATTCCTTCATAATACGGGTGTATAAAAAGCCTTTCTAACTGTGACTAAAGATCCAGATGCAATTGATGATAAGAGAAATAAATTAAACTAAATGAAAATTAAAATTGTGCATGGAAAAAATATAAGCATGGTCAAATAACAAAGTCCAAACCAGGATAAAATATTTGATATAAACAATATTACAAATATCATAGACACAGGACTAGTATTCTTAATATAAAAAAGAACTTATACAAATTGAAGGAGGAAAATACTGTAAATCCTATAGATATATAGGCAAAAATTATGAATAGACAACTTACAAAAAGAGATTTTAAATGGTCTCAAGCATTTGAAAAGATATGCAACTCCACTAAAAATAAAAAACACAAACTAAAGCTACAACAAAGTACCATTTCTCACCCATCAGACACAGGAAAAATTCCAAAACTTTACAATACAGTGTATCACTGAGGCTGTGGGGAAATCGACCCTTTAATACATTGCTGATGAGGATGTAGAATAATAAAAACCCCATGGAAGAAAATTTGGCAATATCAAATAAAATTACAATGCATTTACCCTTAAACCCAGCAATTCAACTTCTAAGAATTTATCCTGAAGATATCCCTCCAGCTATACAAAAATACATATGTACAAGTTTATTCATTGTGGCAGTAGTTTGTAATCTCAAATATTAGAAATGACTTTATGTCCAATCATAGCAGATTGTTGAATAAACTCCAGAACCAACATAACAACAGGTACTATATCATTGTAAAGAAGAGTGAGAAAGTTCTCTGTGGACGGATGTGGAATGGTGGCCAAGAGATCTTATAAAGTGAAAAGTCAAAGCATCTTTAGTGTACTTATAAAAAGGGGTGGTGGATAAGAAAATATGCATATATTTTACCTAAAAATCCCAAAAAAAGAAATGCCAGAAACAGTTACATTGGTTACCGACAAGGAGTGAAAATAAAGAGAGAAGGCTGTGGAATGGAGTACATTACTTCAAGTATACCTTTTCATCAATTTTGACTTTTGAAAGCATATTAATGTTTGACATATTCAAAAAAATAACTGCAACAATCAACCCAACTGTATTTCAGATTAATCCTATAATTACAAGGGAAGACAAAAAAAGAATGAATTTGAATAACCCATAAACATGGTTTTGACTGAGGACATGCCCTTATATGCCCTCAGCCTTGGCAGGGTAGGGAGATGGGCAAACTGGAAAGAAGATCCTGAACTCTTTTCGGTAGGGTTTTTTTTTGTTTGTTTGTTTGTTTGTTTTGTTTTGTAGTGGTATATATGGGTGAAGTCATTCTGAAACTATTTTGGATGTATTATGGGACTGAGCAAATGAGGAAATGTGTTGATGATTTCAGAAGCCAGGATTCTCACTGTGAAAGAAGGGGCATGCAAATATAGAATGGGAGAAAACAAGGAAAGATGAAATGGAATTGGAGGTATTGGTGTAGAGTCATGGTACTCTAAAAATGCATGTGTGTATATATACATGTGTGTATACATATTTATATATGCATGTCATGTGTACATAAGTGTGTGCAGGTATACATATGGATGTAAGTGTGTGTATATGCATACATATATAGTCTGGCTCTGTCCACTTAAAAAGGAGTAGAAGTAGAGACATTCCAGGATCAATGAGCACAGCTAGTACAGGGTTTTTGATGTCTAACACCATTCCCCACTAAAAGAAGCCAGGGTTCTTGGAGAAGTGACTGAAAGCAGGGCTAGGAAGGGTGATGAGCTTGGAATATTTTGTTATGCCAGAAGATAAAGATGTGCTCAGAAGAATGATGGATATATGACACAAGCATATAGAGCCTGCTCGAAGACACTCCATTTGGTTAAATCTAGGATAATCTGAGCACCAACCTAAATAAGGATAATAATTATAGACCATTTGGGGTGAGTGGAATAGGAAAACAAATCCACGAGTTCATACAGATAACATATGCTGCTATAATCTAAATGTATGTGCCCTTCACCCCAAAATTCACTTGTTGAAACCTAATCCATAGGGTATTAAGGGGTGGAACCTATGGAAGGGTGTATGTCATGAGGGATAACTCTTGTGCATGGGATTAGTGCTTTTATAAAAGAGGCCCAAAGAAGTTTGTTCACCCGTTTCACCATCTGAGGACACACAGAAGGCACCATCCATGAGAAAATGACCTTCACAAGACTCCAAATCTGCTGGTGCTTTGATCCTGGACTTCCTAGCCTCAAACAGTGAGCAATACTTTCTATTGTTTATAAATTAGTCTAAAGTATTTTTGTTATAGCAGCCTGAACAGACACATACATACATATGTGAGGAAAAAGGAGGGTTCTTAGTCATAGCAGAAAGTCACATGCTGACTATCACATGGAGGGAGTGCTGAAGCGGGTCCTGTCATTTTGCTACCATTAAAACAAAGACTGCTTCAGGCAAGAATCACAGTGGATGCTAAGCCTAAGGGAAACTTTTAATGAAGAGCAGGTAATTAGTGTGGTCTTAAAACGTCTCTCCACAAGCTGCTTATTATTTGCAAGGGAGGAAACAGTAACTGTTTACTATTGGAGGAATGGGACAACACTTCTACTGTGTGATGAGAATTGGCATCACGAGTGAGGGGCAGATGGCCCTCATGTGCCTCCAGATGTGACTGTCTGAGGAGCACACAAGGCCAGCTCTACAGGATTCTGTCCATAACCTGAATCTAATCATGAAGAAACATCGGACAAGTTCAAAACGAGGAGACTTCTATTTATAAAAAGTGGGGGGACTCTATCTTCAAAAAGTCAGTGTCATCATAGACAAAAAAAAAAAAAAAGCTGTGGAAATGTTCCAGAGAGTCAAGAGACATGACAACTAAATGCAGTGCCTGCCCCTAGACTGAATTCTGTATTGAAGGAAAAAGAAGCTATGAAAAACATTAGTAAGGCAATCGGAAAATGGACATGCAAATTAGATAGCAGTATCAATGCTATAATTTACTGAAGTTGAAAACTGTCCTGTGGTTATTTATAAGAATAAACCTACCTGTAAAAAATACTCAACTATTTACGGATAAAGGACCTTGATATGTGAAAGTAATTCTTAGATGCTTTAATAAAAACAAAGTATTTTATGTATATATACATATTACTATACATGTATTTATATGTGCTCATGTACATACACATTATACATGTGCGTATATACGTGTGTGTGTGTGTGTGTGTGTGTGTGTGTGTGTGTGTGTGTGTGTGTGTGTGTGTGTGTGGAGAGAGAGAAGACAGCGTGTACCAGTAATTAAGCAAATTGAGTAAAATGTTAACAATAGAAGCCAGGTATAGGGTTAACTAATGTTCTTTATACTATTCTTATTCAGGTAACTTTTATTGGAAACTATTTCCCCCCAAAAAAGTTGAAAGAAAAAATAGGCCTCCAAGAAATGTTTGATGTCTTCTCAGTAAATTTAATGGTGGAAAAAAACTGTGTATGAAAAAATAATCATTTATGTATTTAAAATTTTAACCTCTCAGTTGACTCATCTAAAGGTAGATAAAATGAACAGAGGAAAGACATTTGAATTTTTACTCAGATTGGAAGATAAAGATCAGGCTATGATGAGGGGTGGCAAATGAAGGAAATCAAAATATTTTACCTCCAAATATATTTCTTTGACATATTTTGCAACGGCTGCCGCAGAACCAGCGACAAAAAAGGCCTTGCAAAGCCATCGTCTGTGGGGGAAATCTACATGTGTAGAGAATCTCCATTAATGCAGCCAGGCCTTCCCTTTCTCGGATCTAGGAGAGACTGAGAGACTGACATCTTTAAAACTCTGAAAAGAAACATTCACTATCTATTCTGAAGGTTACTACCTATGAGACTTCAACTACATAACGAGACAAGCTTTGCTAGCCAACCCTTTTCTTTTCTCCCTCCCGTAACCTGGCTTGCCACTAAAACCTATTTTTGGTTATGCTCTGATCCCACATTCTTTCTGTAACCTCAAGCTTCTGTATCCTATTGGGAGGTTGAGTCTTCATTCTGAAAGCTCCTGTGTATATACATTAAATGAACTTATATACCTGTTCTATTAATCTGCCTTTTGAGTTGATTTTCCATAGCAAGCCTTCAGAGATTTGCTGCGCAAAATCAAAGTTAACGGAATGAGTTATCCCACCAACCTATAGAGAGGAAAAAGAGAAAGTACTTGTGTCTCACAAGCTTTGGGAGCGTTCATCCAAACTCCAGAGGACCAAGTTAACCAGTAAGAGTCATTCTTCCAAAGAATTACATCATTTATACATCCAGTTTTATTCTTACATTTCAAATTGTTAACAATTAAACTCCAGAATAATGTTGTGCCTTTGGGCCCTCGGACAGTACTCTCTTTCTTAATGTCAATATTTTATGGCTAAGAAGAGAGTCTCAAATATCTGATAAACATACTCTAAAGATCACAAATACAGAGAGGACTGGGGTCTCTTTACAGTTTCTTAATGACTCCTCTGGACATTAGAGTGATAGATGGAAGAAGAAAATTAAAAGACTTAATTGAAGTTTTATGACAGAATGAGAACATTCTCAGTGGGAATTTAAAACTGAGCATCGATACTCAAAGCATAAATAAATGAAAAGCAATGAGAAGAAAAGCTTCTCCAAAACTGCCTTGGTTATCCCCAGGTAATCTGGTAAAAAACATTTTTCTGTAATTTGGTAATTGCTAAACAATTTTGTCCCTTTTTCCCTCTGCCCTCCTATCTTTTAGAGAAGATAAGGCAGAACAATAACACTTATCTTAAGTAAAGTCCTGGCAGTGGAATGTGGATTAAGTTCAACTAAGACCTCTGCAAAGAGCCACCAACACTTTTAGGTGGACAGTATAAGAAGTCTTTCCCTCTCCGGGAGATTAAGGAAAAAAAGAAAAAAAAGAAACATTCACCCAAACAGGCAAATAAGCATCCAAAATTAATAAAACAAAAAAAGGGAAAGTCCAACAGAGGTAAACACTAATAGCAGAAAAAAGGGGACCCTTTGCAAGGTCAGAGAGTGAAATGAGAAAAGGAAAAAAAAAGTATTTGTTTAAGATGCTTTCTGGGACTAAATGTTCTCTGATATTTATACTATGGACCCAACAGAGGAGCCTAGCCAATGCATGATGGAAGCCACTAATTTTAAAGCCAATATATTTTGTTTAGGAGAGGCTGTGAGAACCCAATGTCCAACAAGGGAAATGTCTGCACTGCCAATTTGAATAAACCTAAAATATATAAACCTATAACTCCCACTTTGGAGTTAAACAAATTGAGTGGAAATTTATCAGAATTAAAAATGAAGAGTTCTGAGAATACTCCATCGGTGGCATGGTAAGAAAATATATTTGCATGCTTTGAATCATTGCTGAGAAAAAGACATTTTCATTTTGTAAGAAGATTGTAACTTTTTTTTTTTTTTACTATCAGATGAAATCTAAGAGAACTATGTTAGGAACAAGCAAAATTGTTTTAATAAATTACTGAGTAAAACCTAAGCAACATTTTTGTGGCAAAACTATATCCATACAGTATCATCAGGATCGGTTAATCCCAGAAATGAAGACTAACTTTTCCTGGTCACGTTGTCTTATTTTTTTTAAAGGTATCTGCTCTCACTAAATTTCCCAGGATTCAAATATTTGGTGTTTCATCGTCCTGCAATACTGAAAACTGATTCAGATTTCAATTTTTTAAAATTTAACTTTCCTCTAGGAGATGGTTCTAATAAGAATGCTTCCTGAACTATAGATAAGAACAAGATGTTATCTTAGCCCTAACATGCGCACAAAATCTAGCCCCTGTGTGATTCAGGATATCACCCCTAGCTATCATATTAAAAACATTTCTAAATCTGACTCAGGCTGAATTGTTGCCTTTTGTGTCTGTACCTTTTAAGTTATAAACTTTCCAGATTTCAAGTAACCCAATTTGTTGCATATGAATATTACCTTTTAGGATGCCTCTAGATGTGACCAACCTCAGTACTCAAAAATAAATTTTGCCATGCCACAAATCAGTTACTGATTAATTTTGTGCATTATCTGCAGCACCTTCAAGGTGAGGTTACTTATTGCTTCAGATTTTTCTCCTTGATCCAATCTATTAGAGCCCAACTACCCCCAACATACCCAATTAGATCATTGAAGGGTCAAGTGCAGCTACAGTAAGGTCAGAAACAAGATTGCTAGGGCAACAAAGTGGATCCTGGCGCTCTAGAGATGAGCCCGCTACACCCTCCTCCCCACTGTGTCCCTCCCTCCCCTACCCCTCCCTAGCATCCCCTCACCCCAGAAAACCCAAGGGAAGAAAACCTGACCCTACCCACAATGAGGGCAAGGCAACACTTTAAGACTAGCTAGGAAGGTTGATGGAACCACAAAGCACAATTAGAAACACAGGAAAACATTTAGGGCAATTATTAATAAGGAATTGGGTATGAGAACCTTCAGGGTGTGATTTTTGGAGCCTCATAAATCAAGAATTCAGGAGACTTTTCTTCCCATTGTAAAAAGTGATGAAGTGGGCTATGTTGAGAGTCAATTTGCTGTAATGGACTAATTTTATAGTATTAGTACTAAATATTTTTTTTCCTTCCTGAGACTGTGATTCTTTCCACTCTTATGTACAAATTATGGAAAAGGTAAGTTATCTCAAAAGGCTTTTAGGCACTTATTTTATGAGACCAGTTATTATTATTATTATTATTATTATTATTATTATTATTATTATCCGAGTAGAAGAGACACTTGCAAATTGGGTTTTCCAAAAGCACATGCTGTGATGAATTTGGGATATGGAGGGTAGGAAACAAAGATGGATTGGACAAAAGAAAAGGAAGAATGGCACACAGGCCCAACAAGCCTCAGCAGACCTGGCTGGGAGGTAGAGAGAATAGAGCCCATCAGAGGTGACCCTTTTAGGTAGAAATGACTGTGCTTTTTTCACCTCTCTCCATCTCAGTCACTGGAGGTGGGCTTCTGGCCTGTGGGAGGAGACAGCAAGAAGGCTCTCTGCAGCTGAGGCAGACACAGAAGACCATGATGACTATCAGCTGCCTGGTGACTGCACTGCCCACAGCTGGCCTGCAAGCCTTTCCGAATTTGGACAACCCACCTCCATGTCTACCACATTATTAACCAACTAGATCAGGGCGCTACTCACTTGTCCCCATAAAAGGCTCTGATTTATAGAGACATGCCACTGAACAAAAAGCATTTAACATTCATAAACCAATTTTCAAAAAACACAGGGGGCTGGACAGAGTGGCACATGCTTTTTCCATCACTTAGGGAGTCCAGGGTTGGAAGATTACTGGAGGCCAGGAGTACAAGACCAGCCTGAGCAACATAGCGAGACCCCCATCTGTACAAAAATATATATAAAAAATTTTAAAAACACAGGGAAAGCAACTCATAGGAAGGTCTGCCTTAAGCTTGTCCCTGTGTTTTTTAAGCCTAGATCCATGGACCAAGGTTCTAAACCATTTTCCTTTGGAAAAACTACCATAAGCATCGGTTCCTTAGCCAAAAGTCTGCAGTTTTCTCAAGTTTACTGATCCCCTAACAAATAGCAGGAATCAGCTGGCGGAGTGTCCATCTTTAAACACCTCTGGGAGCCACAAAAACGTGAACCAGAGTGATTTCTGTCTTGTTTGTCAGTTTCCAAGAACAGACCAACAAGGATAAGTGCCTTCCAGTTAATTATGTAAACTACACGTTTCATGGGCCCCTCTCAAACATTGCAGCTGCCTGAGGAGAAACAGCACCGCGAGCCCACATGCATAGCAACCCCTCTTCAATCAAGCTGTCCCTGGGATTTTCTTTCTGTCTACAATAATCATCTTTATCATTCTGCTATGGGCAGGCACTTTGCTACGTTGCTATGGGGATTACACCGAAGATAATCACTTGTGAACACGTGCAGATTTTGACAGCCCACTGGAGCCTGATGTTGCACTTGCCCCTTCAATCTGAGTGTGCTTAGGGAACACCCAGCCACTTTGGCTCTTGATTTAGTCCTATCATGGACCTTCTTCCCCACAGCTGTGAGTCTTTGAACAAATCTTTTCTGAACCGGTTTCCTCGGCTGAAAAAGCTTAGGGCATGCTTAGGGCAGATGATGACTAACTTCCAAATTCCAGGTGCTGGGATACTGCTGCACACGCCCAAAGTGAAACTCAATTCTCTATCATGAATCAATTGCCCTGCAAGTAAAAATAAATTTAAAGCACCAATAAAATGATGCTCACATACCCAGACAATAATAAAAACTATATATCAATCCAATAGCTATGTTTTTAACAACAAAAAATCAGAATAGAGCTCAGGCTGTGGGGTGGTACAAGGTTGAGATGGTCTGCTTTCTCTTTAATCCAACCCAATTTGCTTAAAACAAACAAAAACTTAGCTTTGGTTCTTTAAAAGTTCATTCAAGGACCACTTAGGAGTGAGAACATGTGATATTCAGATGTTTATTTCTTGGTGGAATTGACAGTAGTCAAGATCTGCCTGGAAAGGGGGGCACATCTCATCAACAAGGGTACCTGCACAATGAATATTTGTATACCTAATCCTAATTGTACCCCACAATTTGAATTTTTTTTTTTTTTAAAGCAAACTCCCATAAAGAAAAACCACAGTGAAACCATTTTCAACTCTTCTACTGGGTGACACTGACACCTGCTGGCCTGCTTCTTCTGTGCAATCAACCTTTGTCAATAACATATGATTGCAAGATTCTAATACTAACTATGCAAATAGATCTGCTCTAGAATCGCAGAGTTATTTGAAAATGAATGCATGGGGGCATTTATACAGGGGAGGTACTAAGAGCAAGACACAAGAACATTCCAATTACACATTTGGGGATTAGAGTTAAGGAAGTAATAATGTCAACAACAAATACATTTCAGCCAGGCATGGTGGCTCATGCCTATAATCCTAGCACTTTGCAAGGCAGAGGCAAGATAATTGTCTGAGCCCACAGATTCGAGACCAGCCTGGGCAGCATGGCAAGACCTCATCTCCACAATAAATCAAAAACTTAGCCGGGCATAGTGGCACATGCCTGAAGTTCCAGCTTCTAGAAAGGCTGAGGCAGAAGGATCACCTGAGCCCAGCAGGTCAAGGCTGCAGTGGCTGTGAGTGTGCCACTGCACTTCAACCTGGGTGACAGAGTGAGACTCTGAATCAATAAATAAATATACATACATAAATACATTTCACTTTCATACACACACAGAATGATCCAAAGATGCTTAAAGGAAATTGTTTCCATTTTTTTCACCCTTTATACGGCTCTTTAATCTTCTAAGGATAATTATGCATTGTCAGAAAATCAAGATGACAGACAATATAAGAGAACATGAGAGAGACATAGAAATTTTTGAAAAAGGAAACGCAGAGACAGAAAGAGATGAAAATGGAGTCAGGAGTAGATAGAGAAAAAGAGGCACAATGTGAAATGGCAGGTCCTGGTGCGAAGAAACACATGCCAAAGCAGACAGAGACAGAGAAATTTTGAGTTAGGAAGTAATAGAGAAAATTATTCACTTCCTCCAAACAAAAACCGTCTGCTAAAGTAGAACAAAAATGATCCAAGAATATCTAAGCTGTTTGTTGGCTGACACATCTTACTTAGCTGGCTGGTCTCTTAAGCTGCCAGCTTTATCTTTGTGGGATACCCCATGGAGAGAGGGATTGTGTACAGTTCCTGCAGTCCCTCCATGAGGTAGTGAACCTTCTCTGTAGTGAAGGACACATTTCCCAGGCAACACTAAGAGGTCAAGAGTTTCATTGAAAAGAGAGCTTCTTAAAGTATGATGGCAATGAGCGTTTCATTTTGTTATAATTCATTTAATAGTGCCAGGTGATTATACCTGGGAAGGGGAGAAAGGCAAATATAAATGCAGCCAAGGCGTTTATATGGGGTCTACGTAACTGCACCTAAACGAACTCCAGGACCATCAGAGAAGAGGTGTGGCATATTCAACTGAAATCAAAAATAAACGAGAATTGATCTAGACATGCTTAAAACCATAACAAAATATACTCCCTCTGCTATTGTTTTTCCACCCTTTGTTTGGGGTAAAAGTCAGATGGCACCTCTCTGAGTCTGTTTTTTAATCCACCAAATGTGGATACCAGCCTACTCTATTCACCTTGAAGGACTGTGAAGGTCAAATGAAATAATGTCTGAGAAAGCACTGTAAATTTTCCCAAGTTATGCTAAACAATGTGGAATGACAAAAACATTCTCCTTGGACAGGTGAGGTGTGAACAGCCTTGGGGAACAGAAAGATGCTAAACAAATGTCATCTCCAAGGAAGCATAGCCGTTCCCAATAGGACTGTGTCCCCCCACTGGGCATTTGGATGAAAGCTCTTGCCATGGAAGGAGCCGAGGCTTATCCTTAGCAAAAGGGAATATCAGACACACAAAAGTTTCCTCTCCAGCTCTCCATGTTGACATCAAGAGATGCCCTGTCCTTTCCTCATTGGAACAAGCTGCTGCCAGGTTGGTTTCAAGTTACCATGGAAGAAAACTGGAATGTGCCTTTCAACCAGTATAATTGGGGATAAGCAGGAGCTATGTAGGAGCTGCCAGACTGTGACCAAATGAAGCTGCTTCTGTGCATAGGTTCCAGCCTTGGTCTTAGGTGTGTCCCTACCCAATGCTTGGTTTTGTGTGCTGTGACTCAGGTCTCAAAACAAAGATCCTGGGCAGGGATACATTTTCCCCAGGTCCCAGTCACCTCCACTCCTAACCTCAGCTCCTAAGTGAATATTTGATGGCCACACAGAGGAAGATGAATCATGTCATCACTTTACCTGACTGAGCAAGTTCTTTTAAAATTTAGAGCTTTGAAAACCACATGGAATTAATTTTCACCTTCGAAACAAGCTCATAATTGTGCCTAAAAAAATAAGAAGTTGGACAAGCAGACTCAGAAAAGTTCCTTCCAAAATGTATTCTCATAGCTATAGGAAAGGTGCATCCAGCTGTAATTTTGTGACCTTGGTAGAGGAATCCAAGCAGAGAACACATACCTCAGAACAGGCAAGGAGAAAAGAATCACAACTGCAATTTATATTATGTTTTTACCCCATCCTTTAAAAATGATAATATTGTGTATTTTTATGATATGCATAATAAAATAATGCCACAGTGAATTTAAAGAATGTATATATGCACACAACACATAAATAAAACTTTTCATTGATATTAATACCTTAGCACCAAAAAAAGTTTGCAGAACATGAAAATACAATAAAGAATTTTCTCTCATGTAAAAAAAAAATCAAGGTTCAGTTATGTTCCAAGCTTACATGTGTCATAGACTAATACTAAAACTCTTTTAATTTTTTTCCTAAGTGAAACCACTAAAATAGTGAGAAGTCATTAATATAAATCAGTCATGACTAAAAGCAGAATTTATGGAGCCTGGTCTAGTGACATCACAGACATCCTCTTATAACACATATGTAGCCTACACACAAAGTCATGAAAATATTAACATCAACCATAAGGTGTTGACTTATATTCCTCGATAGAAGTTGTGTCATCACACTGGAGCCACTTAAGGCTAACCTGCAGATGCGTTTTTCTTCAGTCTGAAGTCTGGGAAGTTGAAGAACTTGATCTTCAAAATGGTATAGTTACAGGCAAGAAGAGTAAGAGGGTGACTGTGTCCCTGTCAAAAAAGTGCAACCCTTTCTGTTAACCTAATCTGACAAATATGAGGAATTACAGACAGAAAAGGTGGTAAAACATTGACTTAAATATAGCACCAAGCAGGCACCTATCTCTGTTACATGTGTAAATTACTGTTATGACGTGATTTACTTTCCGGAATGAGGCATCCTTCGAGGTTGAGTCATGGGTAAAATCAGATGAAGCAGGTTGTGAGGCAGTGCTTTCCTATAAGGCAAAAATGAATGCATCAACTTCCTTTTATTTTATTATATCTGGCTTTGAATTTTAAATAAGTAAAAACGACCTATAGGGTCTTCCCTTAGCTTCATTCTGACAGAATCCAACCCCAAAGCTATGGAGACATTGACTTCCTCCTGATTCAAGGTGTAAAATGGGGATGGCTGAATCCCCTGGGCAAGACTTGTTCTGCAGAGAGCCAGTAGAGGGTTATAAATTCAATTCTTCAGCTACCACCAAAGACCGCAGGAAACAGAAAATGCACTCCAAAGGTGAATTGCAAGAGGTTTACAAGATTGTGTCTTTATTAATACACGAGTGATAAATAGAAGGACTTGGATAAGAAGTTATTGCTACTTATCAACTGAATTGCCTAATACCCTTCCTTACCCTGATTTGGGTAATCGAAGCTACAAAAATGCAGCTTTACTGACCTTAGTAAGTCTTCAGTTTACTTTCTTCCCTGTAGTCTGCCCCTCACTTTGATAAACCACATCTATTCAAAATACCCTCCCCCCCATAAAATTAGCAAATCAATCCATCCATCCATCAAAAATGGACATTGAGGAAACCCAGAGGTCAAATGTGCTAGAGCATTCGCTTAAATTAATGACTCTCCATGTCATCTAGTCATGGCTGATTTGCTGTAAAATATTGCCACACATAGCATAATTTAAATTTCAAAAGAGTATCCTTAAAGTGACAAGTGAAGTGTCTTTAAGGAGTCTGTAGTCATTACTTCATTCTGGTTCTAGAAACAGAAAAAAGGACCCAAATCTGAGCAGGCTTCAACATTCTCAAGGAACCCCAAACATCTGGGAGCCAGACATTCCTGGGGCTTATTTAGAGACACACCTGGCTCTGTTACCTCCAACCCGAGCCCAGCACCACATACACCCCAGCAGTCCTTACTCTGCACCTCCATACACGAACGGGTCAAAAACTTCAGGCCCAACAGCACAGATCCTAAAGCTAGACCGTCTCATTCCAAATCCTGTCTCTCCTCTCACTCCCTGTGTGACTTTCATATGTTTTTAGCCTCCCAGGTTCTCACTTTCTTGCCTATTAAAGTATCTTGGCCCAGCACAGTGGTTCACACCTGTAATCCCAGCTGCTAAAATTTTCTCTCCCCTCCATTTGGAGGGAAAAAAGAGGATGCTATTTTTCTCCTCCCAAAATCAAGGGAGGGAGTTTCCAATCACTCTTTGGTAGAAACTGTGGTGCCTGTAGGCAGGGAAGCTGGCATCTCTCACTGTTCGATGTTTCCTGGGATACCCTGCAACTACCAAGACAGGAGAAAAGTAACTTGGGGAGAAATGGCAAAGGGCTCTGTGTCATCCACCCACATACAGTTTGGCTAAGCAAAGATACCAGGTTTCCTGTGGACCAAGTGCACCCATGGAAGGGAGCTGAACTCCAGCATTCTTGCTGATTCTCTACCCAACACAGCTGCCAAGGGGGAAAGGAAACCTCGAGGTGAATCTCTGGACATGTGAGCCAAGGGGTGCTAGAACAAAAGGTGGAGCGAGAGAAACTTCCAGCGGCACTCAAAGAGAAAGCCGATCTCTGTGTGACTATCACACGGCCAGGCAATGATGGTCAGAGAAGCAGCAACAACCATCAGAGGGGACTACTGGACCTCCAGTTAAGGGAGACACTGGTCCTGTTTAGCTCCCTCCATATATCAGAGGCCTCAAAGAGCTAGAAAACAGAAGGGAAGAGACAGCTGCGAGGTGCACACACACACCCACCCCACCCCAGACCCCTGGATGCCAGACTGGCCAGCTGGTGGAGAAGTGGGAGCTTTGAATTGGATATTAGATTAGAATTTAAATATCTACTTGAACTGAGACTTTTCAATACCCTACAGATGCCTGCAAAGTTAGTATACATGTCTAGAGAGTCGCTGAAAGGCAGCATGTGGGGTCTGAGAGAGTTTTGAAACCAGTGTTGAGAGGAGCCCAGGAACTATTCTAAATGATGGCTGCTAGGGGCCTCTGCCTAGTTCATAATCCTTAGTCTCTGAAATCTGGTCCTAACCTGCAAATCATTGGAGTGGGTTTCAGGTTTATACTCTTTGTGATCCATACTCTGCCTGGATTGGACCACAGCCCACAGCCGGTTGGACCAGAGGGTCACCTGATCAGCGAGGCTCACCAGACCCTGGACTCACCTGACCAGTAGGACTCATCTGACTTGCAGTAACCATCTGCCAACAAAAATTGCCTGTTGTCTGAAATCCAAAATGTCATCATTTAAAAAAAAAAGAAAGAAAGAAACCTTTATATAGGAACAGTTATAGGAAATCTGGGTAAAATGCAATTGTATTCCTCTAATAGAGTGAGAAAAAGGTTCCTTTGGGGTTTTTTTTGGGGGGGGGGTTGGTCTTTTTAGTTTTTTTTGGGGGGGGGTTTCTTTTTTTGTTTTGAGTTGGAGTCTCACTCCATCGCCCAGGCTGGGGTGCAGGGGCATGCTCACTGCCATGCAGCGGCGACCTGCTGGGCTCCGGCGACCCTTCCACCTCAGCTTTCCAAGTAGCTGGAACTACAGGCGCGTGCTACCTTGCCCAGTTAATTTTTTTGATTTATTGTAGAGACGAGGTCTCACCAATTTGCCCAGCCTGGCCGCAGGCTCAGGCAATTCAATCAACTCGGCATCCCAAAGTGCTGGGATTACAGGCTGAGCCACCAAGCCCGGCCTTGGTTTTTGTTTTGTGTGTGTGTGTTTTTTTTCAACTTAATTCTACATATGTATTTGGCATGGGCACCATCATTAATCTAGTTATTTCATTTATACCCATTGCTTTGTTTTTTGGGTTTTTTTACTGTTTTAAAACTGTAACCTCTTGTTTTTTAAACACTAAAATATATAATAGAGAAAGAAGTCTATAATATTTGGTCCATTCTTTTAGTTCATTTATGATTCTGATATATTAGACCAAATCTGGTTTAAAATGGAAAAATATAAAGATCTTTGTTAAGAAAGTCTTTACTTTCTACATCTTAATCTTTTATTTGATGCTTAAATGGTTTGACATGTAACTGTGATCCATATTCTAATAATAGGTATAGTAAAAACATTTTGCTTTAGCCTTTTTTGGTGTTACTTCCATCTTTAAAAAGATTTAAAAAATCACAAATAAACCAGTCTTCCCCAAAGTGAGGTGCATATACCTCAGGGTTATATGTTCCCAAAATAAGATTCATCGTAGTACAGGAAAGAAATATTAGGACTTCAGCCTACGATAGCCTTTTATATTTCAATTTTCCTATATGTATCTCTTACAATCAACATATTAGAAACATTAAATATAAAACTTATAAATAAATAATTACACATATATTGGGTTTGCATGCTCAAAAATGAAAGAAGTGAAAAGCTTTTCTTTTGAAAAGTTTGGGAACCACTGAGATAGTCAAGAAATTGCCACTTTTTCTTGCCAGCCTTTTTTAATCCTAGAACATGGTGCCATCTGGTGGCATTCTGAGTTAATGCATGCATGATATTCGAGGAGTTCTTTTTTTTTTTTGAGTTGGAGTCTCACTCTGTCGCCTAGACTGGAGGGCAGTGGCCGCTCCCGGCCACCGCAGCCTTGATCTGCTGGGCTCTGGCGATCCTTCTGCCTCAGACTTCCAAGTAGCTGGAACTACAGGCATGCACTACCATGCCCGGCTGATTTTTTGATTTATTGTAGAGATGAGGTCTCACCAAATTGCCCAGGCGGGTCTCGAACCCGCGGGCTCAGGCGATCCACTCACCTCAGCCTCCCAAAGCGCGGGATTACAGGCTGAGCCACCGAGCCAGGCTTCGAGTAGTTCTTATAAGAAAATGCTCCCTGTCATTTAGATAAATATCCAGACAAATAATAACACCCTAAATAAGTGACACACGATTTTAATGAGATCATGAACAACTATGAAAATGGCATTTCTGTTGTTTCCTGCTACTTCTCCTAGACTCTTTCCTTTGTCACCTCCCCTTAAAAGTAGATGCTTCTATAAACCCTGAGTCTTTCTTCTGTGCTTATGTAGACTTTTCTCTCTTCCTGACCTGCTTTCCAATACCATTTGTTTAGAAGAATCCTGTTCTTCCTTTAAAGCTCATCTCATGGCCCACCTCTTCAAATCCTTTCCTGAGCTCACCAACCCGTTAGCTGCCCCACCCTCCATGTGTCACAGGCACCTCCCTTAAACCACTTGTCCCATTGACAACATGAGCTGCTTACATATCCTTCTCCCTATTCTATTAAATTCAAAAGAAGCACTGTCCAGTAGAAAGATAATATGAGCCACAAATGCAAGTCACACACATAACTTTAAATTTTCTAGTAGCCACATGTAAAAAATAAAAAGAAATAGGTAAAATGTCTCTTAATAATATACTATATGTAATACAACATATCCAAAATATTATCATTTTAATATCTAATGTAAAAAACAGTAATTCATAATAAAAAATATCGATTATAAAACAAACAAACAAAAACAGTAATGAAGTATTTTATAGGTGTTATATTGAGTTTTCAAAATCCAGGGTATATTTTCTATCTATAGCACATCTCAGTTGGGACTTGTCACATTTCCAGTGGACAATAGTTATGTATCTAGTGGCCACCATATTGGATAGTGCAGTTCTAAAGGCAGGGTCAGGCATCTCCTTGAACTTAGTAAATGTTCAAGAAATGCTTAATAAAATAAACAGCTTTAAGTTGACAAAGGCCCTAGTTGTTTTCTGGGAAAATCTATCCTCTGTATATCTTGTATTAGTCCTTTATAAATAAACACCGTAAAGAATCTATAAACCAGTCTCCCCTTTTAAGAGAAATAAAGAGAATCTATGGGAATCATCAATTGCCAAATTTTACTTTAACAACTCTTTTTAGAGGTAAATTTCATGCATATGTATTTCAATGTATTTAAATAACAGTCTTGAAATTACCAGTTGTCAGATGTCTAATTATGTACCTGAATGTCTCCTTATAATAGCACCTTTTAAATTACTTTTTAAATGCCTTGACCCACCAGCACAGTGCACCCTCTAAATACAAGGATACTCTGTCTTTCTCTTTCCACATATTCGGTGCTTATCTTTGTGACTGGCACATAACATCTTAAGAATATATATATTTGCTCATTGGGGCAATTTGAGAACATACACATCAATGTATGTTCAATTTTTCTCCGGATTTCTGAGTTGTATGTATTTTGTTTCCCATTCATTCCAAAAACATGGATTTCAGAACTACATGGTAAGTGTTAGAGGCAGACAGGGATATAAAATATGACCCTGCCTTCAAAGAGCACCCTCTCCTCTCATCTAATGCACAAGATTCAAAATGGAATTCCAGCTCAAGACTCTCCTTCTCTGGTAAGCTCTTCCCAGGCCACCCCAACATGCTGTGTTCATAATGAAGACTGAGTTTTATACATGCAGACAGCATTTAGGTCTACCATCCTTTCACACTTGTACTCTCATGTGCTTCCTGACAACCCAGGGAGGCAGGTAGGTCTCATGCTATTTCCCCTTCTTACAGGCTTCCAGAGATTAAATAACTTACCAAAGGTCAAAATCTTAATAAGTAACTGAACCAGAAAAAAAGTTCTGATTCTTAGACCATGTTCACTATTATGGTACCACCTCCAAAGTTTAAGAATACATTTTCCAAGCCAGTTCATCCTTAGTATATTATTTTCTTGTATTTAGAACGAAGTTCTGCATCTTGTTTTTCTTTAATTGGGTCTTATGTGGTTAGTACATGGGAATAAAAGTCAGGCGGCCTCCTTCAGAACTCTGAGTGCTATATCCATGGCCTCAATACAGAATAAATAAGATTGGTGATCTGCAAGAATCTTCTAGACACAATGGCCAGGGCTGACATGGGCTGATGTGCAGGCTGGGCACCATGCAACCTCACAAAGTCCCAAGGCTCACAACTAGCAGGCTCCGGGGTGATCCCCTCCCAGGTCATAGCAGGAAGAACCATCCCAGAAACCAAATCTAGGATCTACCAAGCATGAACAAAGGCTGGATATTACCAAGGCTGCTAAGATGTTTGAAAGAATGTGAGACTGAAGGAGGCAGACCTCAGCCCAATTCAGTCTTCACAAATCAAGAGTAAATGTCTTTGACAGGCCCACGTTCTTTGACTCTCTATACTGTCTCTAATAGACCTAGTTCATGACTTGCAGTCAGTGTTCAATGATTTATTTTCCCTAACAGTGTGTGTGTGTGTCCACAGCTTTGCAAAAGGCGAATTTTATTCAGGTTAATGATAAACAATCACAAAACAAGTACAAGTAACTCTTTCCACGTATAAAGTACTTAGAAAATACTAGGAAAATGCTATTAAACACTTAAATGGCAGGTGATTAGAGAACCATGCACATGTTTTAAAAGTGTACTGCACTTAAGAGAGAGTTTTGTCCAATTTGCAGGCCATATGAATAATCTAAAGTCATCTGAAAAGCTTCTGAGGATGTTTCATTCTAAAAAAAGAGAAAAAACTCAAAAGCTACAGCTTGTGACACAGCTTTAAGTAACCGTGTAATATGATTCAGTGTTAAAAGACATATCTTCTCCACCATACCTGTGACTGTCTGCCTCTTCCTGGTACTCCAGGCATTTTATTGAATTTTCCTTGAACAGCTTGTCAGTGAGGACCCCCTGAAAACACAGAAAAATGTTATCAAACGTTTCCTCACACATGGCTTTTTTTTCTTCAAAAGAGAAAACAAAAAAACAGTGGAAAAGAATAATTGCGTTTTCAGTCGTGGTCATTCAGTTGCAACTTCTGGAGTCAAGGCTGGTTAACTCTTGTTTGCTGACACACAGGACTTATCCAAGTTCACTTTCCACCCACTGCAAAAAACAGCAAGAGCCTCACGGGCTCATTAAGTCTCATTACTTTTCAGACACTGACACAGTGTAATTTGTGAAATGATCAAACTCCACTGAACCCGAGAGTTGAGGCCAGGACACTGGCTCACCCCTTGACTTTTAACTTTCACTTGGTCATGACTTAGTCAAACATGATTTTGAGTCTATCTTTTCAGTTGATGAAAATTAGCTGTATCATCTTAGGAAGAAAAAAAAAGGCTCCGTAATCCACTTAAACTAACTTTCGGTGCTTTTTTTAAGCACACAGTTTCCTGCTAAGCCTTTTAGAGCAGAACTGGGCCACACAGCAGGACGTGAGCAGCGGTTGAGCGGAACTCTGCCTCCTCTTAGATCAACAGAGGAACTCTGAACCCTCTTGTGAACTGGGCATGTGAGGGATCTCGATTATGCCCTCCTTATGAGAACCTAATCCCTGAGGAGCCTGTTTTAGAGGATACAAATAAGATACCGTCCCCGCCTTCAGAGGCATACAGTTTCCTTAGGAAGGCAACATACCTAAAAAATGGGCCGACACAGTGTGAAACAGCAATCTAATGCACTATAGACTGAGAGGCAGTAGTGGGTGGATAAAAGGGCAGATTCTGACCTAGACAGTTTTGATGCAAATCTGGTCTGGTTCTACCATCGGTGACCTCAGGTAAGTTACTTAACCTGTCTGCGCCTCTGTTTTTATCAACCGCAAAACTGAGATAATAACTGTACTTACTTCATCTGACTGTGTGGCGATTAAATGAATTAATAGCCACTTAGAACAATTACTGGTATATAGTAGGTGCTCAGAAAGCAGCCATTATTATTCTATGATTAAGAGCCAGATACATGGAACAGGAAGTGCTTTAGGAGCTCAAATGAAAAAAAAAGTAACTGTGGACTGGTTGACCGATTCTAAAATACAATTTTAGAATAAGGCCTGAAGAGGAAGAGGAATCAAAGGACCAGAGTAGGACATCTTAGAGTGATATGATATTTTTTTCATTGAAAAATAGAGAAGAAGTTGAAAGATACATGATCTGTTGTGGAAGAGCTGGGCACCAGGACAAAGACGGTGGATTTTACCCTTTGGGCCCTAGGAAATCTCTGAGGATTGCTGGTCAGAGTGACAGAATAAGAGCAGTGTCTTTACATGGTTAATTCTGCAGCACTTGGAAATGTTGCATGGAAGGGCAGAGACTCAAGGCAAGGAGGTCATGCATGAGACAATCACCATGATCCAGGTGCAAGAGGATCAGAATAAAACAGAAAAGAATCAGCACAGACACCCTCACGAAAGAATGATCGAGGGGCCTTGGCAACAGATCAGAGATGAAAGAGGGAATTAAAAGACAGTGGGATTGATAAAAAGACTGATGGCGTTAGAACACAAGTTACAAATAGGTAAATCGGAAGACGGCAATTATTCTGGAGCATGCAGCAGGAAACCAGAAATCCATTCTGCACGTAAACATTTTAGGAGAACAGAACAACATCCCAAAAATGTCTCAGAGGACAAATGGAGACATGAAACTGTTGCAAAAAAGAAATCTGGGCTTGAAAAACAGGTTGGGAATCCTCAGATCATGAAAGTGAGAAAAGTGAATGAATTCAGAGTGGAATCAGTAGATGCTCCTTGACATACAACAGGGTTATAACCCGATAAACCCATCATAAGGGGAAAATATCATTAAGTCAAAAATACATTTAATACACCTAACCTAATAAACATCATAGCTTAGCCTGGCCTACTTTGAAGGTGCTCAGAACGCTTACATTAGGCTACCGTTGGGTAAACTCATTTAACACGAAGCCTATTGTATTATAAAGTATTGGCTATCTCATGTAATTTATGGGATACTATGCTGGAAGTGAAAAGCAGAATGGTCGTTTACCTCATGATCCCTGGCTGACTGAGAGCTGTGGTTTGCTGCCCTGCCCAGCATCGTGGAGACTATCCTATCGCCTAGCGCTAGCCCAGGAAAAGGTCAAAACTCAAAATTCAAAGGACAGTGTCTACTGAATGCATATTTCTTCCACAGCCTTGTGAAGTTGAACCATCATGAGTCGGGGACTATCTGAACTAAGAAATGTGCAGTAAAACAAAAAACAAAAAACACAAGAGCAAGCTTCTTCAAGGATTGGGTCTTGGTCTTTTTTTCCTATCACAATGGTAGCGATGGAGAATGGCTCAAAGTGATCAATGATGACAGCTGATGCTGATGTTTTGATCTAAATAACCAAATGTGTGGAGGGAAAAACCCTGTGCTGGAAGTTGGGAGAGCAAGTTCTATAAAATGTGGGTGTGTGTTTAACACAGAAGGGCCTCTCCACCTCTAGAATTCAACATGATCTTGGTCACTTCTAGGTATGTTATGATGAATAACTTTTATTATTCTTTTGGGATTATTTTGATTTTCCAATAACTTCTACTAAGAATGTTTAACTTGTTAAAAGAATGGGGGAAAGTATTCTAGAAGCTTCTAAGACATCTATCTACAGGGATAAGATTTCATTTTAACAACTTTCAAAGAAAATGTAGGTACTATAGATAGCTTGTATATATATTTATAGATACAGGTATATCTGTATCTATATATTTATATATTATAAGTATAAATATATTTGTGAGAAATATATACCTAATTTAGATGCCTAGTCTCTATAAAGTAATTACTACATCTCGCTATCTGCATTTTTTTTCCTCATTTTAAAGATGTGGGGTACTGGACCACCCCTCTGAGTCCCCTCCCACTATGGGAACTTTTCTGTCCTCTCAATGTCATGCTTTTAAAAAAGTAGATGTGGGGTACAATTTAGGGTTAGGTATACAAATGCAGGTACCCTTGTTGATGAGGTGTGCCCCTCCCTCCCCTGGTAGTTTTCCTCAACTGCCAACCCCACCCCCCTCTCCTGGCAGTTTCCGGTTACTGCCAATCCCTTTCTTATAGTATTATGATGGTTGTTCGAGGTCTGCTTATGAGTGAGAACATATGGTACTCTGTTCTTTATTGATAGATCACTGATATGATAGACTCTAAATTCATCCAAGTTGCTGCGAAGTCCATATGTTTGTCCTTCTTTATCACTGTATAATATACCATTGTGTAGATGTACCACATTTTTTAATCCAGTCCAACTTCAGTGAACAGTATGGTTGGTTCTATGTTTTTGTTATTGTGAATAGAGCTGCAACAAATAGGCATGTGCAGGTATCTTTATGGTAGAATGACTTGAGTTCCTCCGGGTATATTTCCAATAGGGGGATTCTTGGGTCAAATGGAAGTTCTCAAAAGAAGATATATGGGCAGCCAACAGACACATGAAAAAGTGCTCAACCTCACTCACCATCAGAGAAATGCAAATCAAAACCACACTGAGATACCACCTAACCCCTGTAAGAATGGCCATCATTAATAAAACAAACAACAACAGATGCTGGTGAGGATTTGGAGAAAAAGGAACACTTCTACATTGCTGGTGGGAATGCAAACCAGTGCAACCTCTATGGAAGACAGTGTGGTGTTTCCAGACATGTCTTAAATTGCATACTCTACATCTGAAGTCCTAGATTTGAGTGAATATTAGCATCCCTGGAAGACCAGTTAAAACCAAAATTGTGGAGCCCTACCTAACCTCAGAGTGTCGAATTCAGCAGGTCTGAGGCAGGCGGGGCCTGAGACTCTGCATTTGTGACTAATTCTCTGAGGCTGTTGATGCTGCTGGTGACCTATCACACTGAGAAGCACTCCAAAGGTCATTTAATAAGTTCTCCCAGTAATAGAATCATCGACATACTCCCAGCTGCATCATTGGCCACACAAAGGGAGAACCAAAGGGTTTTTTTTGGAAGTGGATTATTACTATCATTATTATTTGACAAATTGCCGGATGCTAGCTTCAGCAGGCATTGGTAGTCAGGGTACTTGTTCTCCGTTCTTCTTTTTTCTCTTCAGATGATTTCACTCTGCTTCTGTAACCACTCAGTTTTCAGCAAGGCTCACATTAAACTGCCATTTTCTGAGAACTCTTTCACCTTGTAATTGTCACTTTTGTTGACATTCTTTCTGAAATGATTACCAGGGCTCACATCTTTGAGGAGTTGTGGCCATATTATTGTGAAACTAATGGTGATGATTATGTCTTTGTTAACTAAGTACTATTCATCAGTGGCTGCATTTTTTCTTTGATAGAATTCACCATAATCGGTTCTTTGAAATCAGAATCATTACAAGATTGCAAATGAAAACTATCCTTTTTTTCATTTCCAAAAAATTGTTCTAATAGATATGATATGAATGCTTTTATTTCATTAGACCATTCTGAATGAATAGAACTGCAGCTTTTATTTATTTATTTTTATTTTTATTTTTATTTTTGAGTCGGAGTCCTACTCAATTGCCCAGGCTGGAGAACAGTGACAAGCTCATGGCCATTCCTGCGTCAACCTGCTGGGCTCTGGAAATTCTTCCACCTCAGTTTTCCAAGTAGCCAGAACTACAGACTCGTGCTACCATGCCCGTCTAATTTTTTTAATTTTTTAATTGTGGAGACAAAGTCTCACCTAATTCCCCAGGCTCGTCTCGAACCCACGGGCTCAGGCAATCCACTTGCCTCAGTGTCCCAAAGTGCTGGGATTACAGGCTGAGCCACCGAGCCCAGCCCTGAACTGCAGCTTTTAAATAAAAGTTTTTCTCTATCTTAGACCTGGGTAAGACATTCTCCCCCTAGTAACACTTTCTGTAAGTAGAAGCCATTCTTAAATACTCTGCCCTCTGTCTAGAGCATTCATGTAATGAGGATTCTGATTCTATTTCTTGATGTCTGACTGTTGACAACTTTTAAGGCTCACTCTCCTTCTTTTCCTTGTGTCTCTTCTGGGCAAGCTAATGGAAAACCCCTGCTTTAGCATTGGTGGTAGATTCAGAACATGCAGACCCTTTGCAAGTGAACTCTGATCCTAACCCCATCCTCTATCAACAATAAACATCCAGGCCAGTCTCCTTTCCTTGTTCTTTCAAGCCATTTAGGACCTGCTTGAGAGGCCTGCCCTGCTCTTCCCAGAGAACTCAGTTCTGTCAGCAATAAACTTGTCATAGCCTTGGTATGTGTGTGACACCATCAGTCTCGACATCTGAACCAAACATTGGATGTGGGTCCTTCAGCTTTTGCAGGGTGACCATAACAATTCCCCTGGAGCTTGGAGGTTTTCCCCTTCTCTTTACATGAAAAGGACCTAAGAAAAATCATCCTGTGCAATTACATTAGGTAGAATTAAGTAAAAGTTTGTATATCGAATTTGAGACCTCCTCCCCAGGCTACTAAAAATTGGCTGTAGACATTTAAGGAAGAAGAATAGAGGTAACAACTCTGGAAATTCAAACTAGCCCAAATAGGCAAGTCCTAAGGATATTGATATAGTCAGATAAACTTATAGTGAAGACTTTGAGAACCTTCCCTAGTCACAGGCACAGAGCTTCCAACCAGCTTTTTAATTCCCCACTTAAAAATGAGCAGACAGGATTGCCAGGAATCTGAAGACAGTAGGTCATCTGAAAGACAGAGATAAAAGCAAATAACTGGGGGGAAAAGCAACTTACAGGAGACAGATGCAATGCAGAAAGAAAAACAAGTCTTCAAAAGCATCATTAATATCCTCAAAAGAGATAAAAGAAAATATTGCATCCATTAAGCAAAAATAAGACTATTAAAATACATGCAATGCAAAAAAAGAGTTCTAGGAAATCAAAAATATTTTAGCGCAATATAAAACTCAGTAGAAGGAAGAAGAAATATTCCTGAAAGTAAAATAAAAAGACAAAAAGATGGAAAATGGAAATAAAAAAATAGAAAATTAGAAAAGTCCAATAGATCAAAGATTCCAATACTAGAAAACCCAGAAAGAGAAAATAGAGGAGAAAAAAAAGAGTAAATAATCAAGATAGTAATACAAAATGTTTTTTCATAATTGAAGAAAATTTATTTTCACATTGACAGGGACACAATGTCCTAACATAATAAATGAATATAGACTTCCAAGAAAGCATGCCATTGTTAAATTTCAGAACAATAATAAAGTAGAAAACAGCCTAAAAACTTCAATTTTTTTTTCCTTTCTTTTTTTCTAAAGCAAATTTATTGTCTACTGCTCCTCTTGGAAGTTCACCTTATTTTTTATTTTTTAACAAGTGTAATTAATTTTTTTTTTTTTTTGTAGAGATGAGGTCTTGCCAAGTTGCCCAGTCTGGTCTCAAACCCATGGGCTCAGGCAATCCTCTCACCCTAGCCTCCCAAATTGTGGGATATAGGCGTGATTCACTGTGCCTGGCCTAAAAACTTCAATATTTTTTCTTACAAAAGATCAAGAATCAAGCCAGGCTCCGTGGCTCAGCCTGTAATCCCACGCTTTGGGAGGCTGAGGTGAGTGGATTGCCTGAGCCCACGGGTTCGAGACCCACCTGGGCAACTTGGCGAGACCTCATCTCTACAATAAATCAAAAAATTAGTCGGGCATGGTAGCGCGCGCCTATAGTTCCAGCTACCTGGAAGGCTGAGGCGGAAGGGTCACCGGAGCCCAGAAGGTCGAGGATGCGGTGGCTGGGAGCGGCCATTGCACTCCAGTCTAGGCAACAGAGTGAGACCCTAACTCAAAAAAAAAAGAAAAAAGATCAAGAATCAGAATAGCACTGGACCACTCAACAACTCTAAAATCTAGAAATTAGAATTTTGAGGGAAAAAGATTTCCAACTTAGAATTCAATACCTAAAATATTGACTAAATATCAGAGTAAAATAAAAATATTTTCTGTAAATGTAAGATCCAAAAAATTTTTTTCTTGAATTCCTTTTTCTCAGATAACTACCAAAGCATATGTTCCACTAACACAAAAGAGTAAACTAAGAAACAATAAAACAAGGGAACCAAGAACAAGTAATTTAAGACAATAAAGAAGTATAGGAAATCTGTAGAAAGATGGTACAGGAGGCCAGATGTAGTGACTCACGCCTGTAATCCCAACACTTTGGAAGGCTGAGGCAAGAGCATTGCTTGAGCCCAAGAGCTCAAGACCAGCCCGAGTAACACAGAGAGACCTCATCTGTGTTAAATCAATAAATCAAAAACTTAACCAAGCGTCGTGGTGCACTTGTAGTCCCAGCTACTCTGGAGACCGGGGTGGGAGGACTGCCTGAGCTCAGGAGGTCAAGGTTGCAGTGAGCCATGATCCTACCACTGCACGCCAGGCTGGGTGACAGAGTGAGACAACAACTCAAAAAAAAAAAGAGAAAGAAAGAAAGAAAAAAAAAAGCAGTACAGGCAATTCCCAAGACGACAATTCTGGAGTAGGTCTTGAGAGCACCTAGCAGACTTTAGAATATGTTGAAAGGTTGAATATGTTTGGATTTTTTTTCAAAACAACTAGATTAAACTGAATGAAGTTGATTAAATTTGGACAACTGACACAGAATTTGGGATTGAACTGGTGACAAGATATAAAATAACTAGATAAACAACAATATTAACTCCAAGGAAAATAATGAATTTTACAAGAAAGAAAAAATAATCATAATATACTTCATGGCTTATCTGTAAATTGCATTTTTATAGTTAAAACAATGTTGAATATTGATCTAGCCAAACAGAGAGCAAGAAATAAACATGTAGGATATGTCAAACAAGAAAGTATCAAGAAGAGGTGTCAGGCAATACATTATGACTAAAACTGCAAAAGATTAGTAACAATAAAGTTGTAACGAACAAAATAATGATATAAATATGATTTGTAGAAATATGGAAATAAAATTTTTTAAAGCAGTTTTTTAGCTGACAGTGGTTGCCACAGAGAAGTGGAAATTGGGGGGGATAGGTGGAGTGCTAGTAGAGTGCTGTTTTTTATTAAAATCTCTATATATAGAGTTCCTGAGTTCTTAAACTATGCTCATATGTAGTTTTGATAGTTTACATACAAAGTATTCATACTCCTAAAAATAAATTACCCAATACAGATTATTTTCTTTTTAATATATATACTCTTACCACAAAAAATCTGAAGTGGCAGATCAAAAATCTAGCATAGGTTGGGCACAGTGGCTTATACTTATAATCCCAACACTGTGGGAGGCAGGATGGGAGAAACAGGAAGATTATTTGAGCACAGGAGTTCGAGACCAGCCTTGGCAGCAGAGTGAGACTTCGACTCTACAAAAAAATCAAAAAAATTATCCAGGCATGGTGGTGCACACCTTAGTCGCAGCTACTCAGAAGGCTGAGGTAGAAGGATGGCTTTAACCCAAGAGGTCGAGACTACAGTGAGCCATAAGTGGGCCACTGCAATCTAGCCTGGGCAATAGAGTGAGACCATGACTCAAGAATGAAAGAGTATATAGCAAAAGAGTAAATATGAATATAGAAGAAAATCAAGGGAAAGAAGAAATACGAGTTTCTTACAGAATTATCAAATTCACGGTAGCCTTTTTGTGGCTTTATTTCTTCTTTTGAAAGAAATAAAAACAGAACTACCATGATTTTCTGTGAGATACTTGTTTGGTGTTGCTTTGTTTTTGTGGAAAGGCGATCTCTTTAACTTTTTAAAAAATGTTAAAAAGGTATTATATTTCTACAGCCTGAGAACCAGTGAGCTAGAAAATTGTTTCTGACTCACAATTTTGAGCTGATCTACTTTTCAAAAGTGAATTCATCTTGTTAATGTTCACATATCAACTCTACTTCTCCCAAAGGACAGCCTCACAAAACAGAGGCAGTTATTTTTCCTATAGGCCTCAGGGTGTTTTTAAAATATATGTACATAAGTGGAACGTCTGTGCTAATGCTGTGGATCCCGGGTGTATTTCTGCAAATGGGGATATCTGTGAATCTATTCCTCTGAGAAATAACCACTTTCACATCTGGTGTGCTTTCTGTTTGTCTAAATTATAACTGTAAAAGCCTAGGAAACTGGCAAGGGTTTCTGTTGCAGTTTGTTTTAATAATATTCAAATTACTGTTAGGTACACTATTAGCTCTTAATAGTGTTCCATGTTTTGTATTTTCAGACATTTGCATTTATCAAACTAGAAGCTTCACAAACTCTGCAAACACCCAAGTCAAGAATTTGGAAGAGAAAATTGTCAGGTTTTTTTGGTTCTAAGTTAGATGGTGTTATTTTCTAGCATGTGTATTTCCCTTCGCAAATAGCTATAATTTACCCAAAAGGAAATTCACCAAAATACTCAGGGAAGGTGTTGATTTCTTCATGTGGAATCTGCGTTTTCTAAAAGATGAGCAGATAGGAGGGAATGTCAAGATTCAGCAACCTAGTGGATGGTCGGTGACTCTGACATATGAATCTTTGGATATTGGAGTCTGAGACTGTTGAGAGAGGTCTGGACAGAAGACAGGCATTTGAATTGCCTGCATCATAGACATTGCATTTAAGTAGAGGGGATATATATGGCCACTGAAAACAAGAGAACATAGCGAGGAAAGAAAAGCTCAAAGACTGGAGTTTAAAGATAAGGAGAACTTAAGGTTGAGCGAAGTGACTTATGCCTGTAATCTCAGCACTTTGGGAGGCTGAGGTGGCGGGAGGATTGCTTGAGCCCAGGAGTTTGAGACCTGCCTGGGCAACATAGTGAGATCTCGTCTGTACAAAAAAAATTTTAAAAATTAGCCTGCATGGTAGCACGTGCTTGTAGTTGTAGCTACTAGGGAGACTGAGGCAGAAGGATTGCTTGAGCTCAGGAGTTTGAGGTCAGAGTGAACCGTGATCATGCCACTGCACTCCAGCCTAGGCAACAGAGTGAAACCTCAACTCAAAAATAAATAAATAAACAAATAAATAAATTGAATTTTTGAAGGGCAGGTAAAAAGTGTCAATGCCAGTGATGCAAAAGGAACACAAGGAAGCCATGGCATTACAGAAACCAAAGGAAGATTCAGGATGTTTTGTGACAAAAGAAAAGTTAGCCCTTAGATTCACTGAGGGATGGGGTAGAAATTGCCACTTTTGGGGTTATATATATTAAGCACATTAATAAATAGTGTTTCAGACTGGTAGTCTCAATTTACAGTACTGCTGCTCTGCTTGACTACGGTTCTCTCCAACAAAGTTAGAAATAGACAGGGGGTAAAGAGATAGTTGGGTTCACTCAGTGTTAGGTTTAGCCAGGCAAATGAGACCAAAGAAAACCAGACAATAAAAATGGAGGGCTTTGCAAGAGAATGATTACAATAATAGGTTATGGAATCCAGGCTGGAGAGGAGTCATGTAAAAACATAAGAAAGCAGACATATTAAAACTAGCCTAGCAGGGAGCATCTTTTGTTTATTAATCTTGTTCTATTTTTATAGTTTTCTCTTAGGATAGATTTCTAAAAGTAGAATTATTAGGTCCAATGGTATGAATTTTTTAAATTGTTAATATGTTGCCACATTTTTTTCCAAAAGCCTAATGATACCTTTAACTAATCGGCAATGTATCACATTGCCAGTCTCAACACTCTAGCCAGTTTCAAGAAGGTTTAATCTCATAATGTAAGAATGATAATATACAAGAAGGTTTGATCGATATTAAAACTTTATCATCTCTAAAACCAAGTAAATGAGCTCCATCCCTTCCTTGACTCTCCTATCCATGTGTCCCTCTGTCTTGATCTCTCTAGTTTTCATTATAAATTAACCTTTTCCACACTGAGTAATTCTGCTTCAATTTAAAATCATTAAAGTCACTGTAAATACTTCAGGGAAAATCTGAGCAAAATTTTTTTAAATTACAGCAGCAACGTAAAAAATGGTTCTCCTATAGCTGTAAAGGTCTCCCCCTTTTTATTCCATCTCTCTTATTTTTTATCACTAAAGATTTAATGAAGACGTAACTAAAAGTGACTCCTCTCTCTCATAGCTAACTCAAACCAGTCTTTTTCTAACAGATCTAAAAGCTTTGGCCGGGCTCAGTGGCTCAGCCTGTAATCCCACGCTTTGGGAGGCCGAGATGAGTGGATTGCCTGACTCCGTGGGTTCGAGACCCGCCTGGGCAACTTGGCGAGACCTCATCTCTACAATAAATCAAAAATTAGCTGGGTGTGGTAGCGTACACCTGTAGTTCCAGCTACTTGGAAGGCTGAGGTGGAAGGATCGCCAGAGCCCAGCAGGGCGAGGCTGCAGTGGCCGAGAGCGTGCCACTGCACTCCAATCTGGGCAACAGAGTGAGACTCCAACTCAAAAATAAAATAAAAGCTTTTGCAGAGTTTATTGTGTCCGGAACTTCCTCAGTGAGGGGAGAAAACAACCAGGATAGAAGCAAGGCAACCATATTAGTCAGTCCAGGCATGGATTTCTGGAAGTTTTTATGAAATTCAGCACAGTGATTTCCCCTATATTGATATGTTGTTCTTATCGATGACTGCCAGTCCTAGAGCTTGAGTAACTTGAGAGAAAGATTCTTATTTCCTGCATACTCCGTAATGACCTCTGAAACTTAAAGATAATGAAAAGAATAAGATGCCATATGGATCTAAACGTCTTAAAGAATTAGAGAATCAAATCTGGAGCAATTGAGGTACCTGTTTCAGGAAAGACAGCTTCCAACAAAGACCTAGTTGCTATCTCCTCAGCTGGTTCTGCTCTTACCACCCCCAAATTAGGTAGATGGATGCAAAATCATAGACAATAAAGATGTTTCCAGGTGTACATGGAGACAACACATCAATAATGCCATTTCAGATGGTAGAGTGCAAGATAAACTTCTCTCTATATTAGACTGTCGACTAAGAAAATGCCACATTGAAGACTGAAAATATTTTGGAGTTTCTAAATATGTGACCCCAGAAAACTCATCTGTAATATTTAGACTCACATACCACAGCACACATATGTGTGTGCATACAGACACACACGTGCACGCATACTCAGTACCCATAAACAGACACCAATGAGATCACTGACCATCTACAAGGGTACTTCTAAGTGACAAGATGGCAACATATTTCTGAAGGAATGAATTTACCTTTAAGAAATACCATATTTGTTCTGTCACTCGTGGAAGTCCAGTAACCTTAAGTGTCTCTGGAGTGGCTAGAACCTAGTGCAATGTTGCTGGAAGTAGAAATCAGAGAAGTTGTTCTCTTCCTGTTAGTCACAAACAGAAATCCTCTTTGGATGCAGTTTTTTAAATTTCTCACGGAAAACCTTCCAAGGACCTATTTGAGTGCTGCTGTTGATGTCAATAGCCAGGTACTGGCTCCTGTTTTGGACTTTAAGAGGAAAGACAGGCCAGGCTTGGTGGCTCAGCCTGTAATCCCAGCACCTTGGGAGGCCGAGGCGTGTAGATTGCGAGACCAGCCCAGGCAACTTGGTGAGTCCTCGTCTCTACAATAAATAAAAAATTAGCCGGGTGTGGTAGCACACGCCTATAGTTCCGGCTGCTTGAAAGGCTGAGGCAGAAGAATTGCCGGAGCCCAGCAGGTCGACGCTGGGGTGGCCATGAGCATGCCACTGCACTCCAGCCTGGGCAACAGAGTGAAACTCCAACTCAAAAAAAAAAAAAAAAAGGAAGGACAAGTGACCTACAGCTTCTGAAACGAGGCAGAGAGATAACAGTCATTTAGAAATACCCACCTTGTTGGTGAGCACTATGGTACAACATACAGAATATCTTGAATAGGTTATGTTCACTCTGGGTCATATTTCATTCCTACTCTTCAAACATTCTGAAGTGGCCAGCATTCTAACTCTCCTAAGTGGTGCTTCTTTCCATCACTTCACTTGTCTGGAAATGAGATGCCTAGGTGAAGCTATCTTTTGAATACACTCAAGTTTAAAGGTTGTACTATTGTTGTTTTTAACTTAAAATACAGAGGCAGAAAAAACAGGGAGGTAAACTGCTTTTAGAAATAGAACTAATTATTTCACTAAACTATTCAAAGAGGCAGTGATTTGGGGGAATTTTGCTGATGATATCTATAATATTTTTAAGCCTAGAGTTACCAAAATGATAAGCAATCTATTGTAACAATCAGTAAGCAGTTTTAAAGCTAGGCAATGCTGAAAATAATGAATAATGATAGCAATAAACTTATTTGGGATACACAGAACATTTTTAAGACCACTATTAAAAGAAAAGCACCTTTCTTTCTAAAAGGGCCTTGTCTCATCTAAAATGTAATGCCCTGTAAGAAACAAAACTACACCAACTATGTCCAATCTAACAAGAAGATAAATGTCTGACTAAGTCCTCTAAGGTAAACTCCAATACTAGGTCAGGTGTTGGAAAGGTCAAAGTAAACTTAAAAAAAAAACAAAAGATTTTTAAAAACACAACAAGGAGGGCAGTGTGCATGAATAGTGTTTATCAAGGGATTATTTTTAATTCTTCTGCATACAAATAGACAATATTTCTGCCATTATTTCATTGACATTCATGGGATTTATTACTTGAATGACAGTAGTTCAATAATATCTCCCCCCTCTCTACTCTCTTGCTGATGCTGAAAATGGGAAAGCCTATTTCCAGGTCCACCTGCAGGGAAGCAGGTCTTGATGATACCATGGCAACGTGCCACCAAACACAAAGGAGACTGGTTCTGAGAGGATGGCGAGAATTGACACATCCCACCACTAATCAGAGGGGGAAAAAAAACCCCAAAATGATAGGTGGACTATATGAACATCTCTACACAACACTTTTTTGGACCAGAACTAGAAGCACATTTCTTTAACTGTTAGATAACTGGAAAGCTGCGAAGAGGAGGGTCTGCGACAAGTCTTTTTTAAAACATAGTACATTCTGTTTTAAAGGAAATATTCACTTACGTTCTCACACGGGTGCTCGAGCTCCTCCACCACTTGCTCTTGACTGGCTCTTCCTTCCGTTTTTCATTAGCTGATCCGAGTTTGTCCAAAAAACCACCATGAAAATTTTCCTTTCCTGTAATGAGCTCCCCTGGGCACATTGCAAGTTAGCTCTTAGGAGGTTTCAGGAGCCTTTCAGCCACATCCTGAGAGGAAAGACAGGACCAGGTGATTGGTCTCCTCACTCATATCATCCTCCATAGAATGCTACTGACACCAAACCCAGCTGAGGCTGGGGCTGGGAGAGTTTAGAACATGTACAAAGAAGTGCCCATAAAAATAGAAGTGCAGATATCCAATATCCCTTACTCAGAGAAGGGGAAAAGAAAGATAAAAAACTCATTGATTAAAAAAATTCATCTTGCCATTTTTGAGAGGTCATATTTCAGAAAATTTCCTTCAAAGTCATTAAGACACTAGATCATATTTATACTTGAAATTATATTGTGCCATAGAGGCACTAAAAACATCTCCCTGAACCTTAAAAGAGTTAATTTCTTCACCCAATATGGTGCCCTTAAACATTAACTGTGTGCAGAGGCCCTGCCAAGTACCACGACCCAGCAGTGACAAGGAAACCTGGCAAATTGGATGGACCAGTATCCCTCAGCAATCCCATGTCAGCTCACTCTTATCAGCAGATCTCTCTTTATGCTCAGGCTGAGTCCCACCCACAGATTTATCAAATGAAAGTAATACCAAAAAAGCCCGTTGCCTCCAGCAACAACACTCTGGCAATTTGTAGCCAAGCAACAAGAATAACCTCAAACAAACAGGCCCAGAATTATAATGACCACAACAGGTTGCGAATGGAACTAGAAGCACCGAGTCCTGCCCACTTAGGTTCACATCCAAGTCCTGCAGGGGGCGCCTACTCTACCTGTTCACCCTCCTTCCGGTTACAGGTTCAATTCCAAGCTAGAAGACATCCCCCCAGCCTAGTGGTTTTTAACTAAAGATCTTAGAGCCTTATAAAGTTATTTTTGGGAGAACACAACTTCTTCAGAATTTTAAAGTTGGGTTTTCATTTCAAAGATATTTTGAGCAAATTCTGGAGAATCTGCATTACGATCTAATAACAGTATTCCCCGTGCTGTCTCACCCTTGACTTCATGTTAACACCTAGGGAAGGCCAAACAACACCACCAATGAAGGTTTCCCTTGCAGTTAAAGGTTTTCCTTGCAAGAAAAAATGGTGGAATTGAGCTTTTATATGACAAGTTAGCTTGAGCCTCTAAAGTCATAAGAACCCACAGCATTTGGTCTAGAATGCATGAGTGTATTCTAATCGCATTTCTTTCATATCAGGTTTTTTTTAGTTTTATAGAATTGCGGTTTGTAGGACACAAATAAATTGGCTTAACCAAGTAACAGATGTGTGATTAAAACATTCATTGTCAAAAAGAGAAAATGACAGAAATCATAATAATGACCCAGATGATGCGCTATCATTCTCTAAATCAAAAGATTTAAGGTGATACACACATACATTTCACCTCAGTTAAACCAACTACCTGAAAATGAGTGTTAACAGAACAACACCATCTGTCACTTTAATGCTATTCACTGGCTTTTAGAGAGGCAGCTTAGCATAATTAAGTGCATGTTCTCTGAAGCCAAACTTCCTAGGTTCCAAGGAAAGCTCTAACACTTAATAGCTGTGTGGCCTGTGTGCTTTAGTTTCTCATCTGTAAACCAGATAAGATCATAATGGTGCCTGTCTCTGTAACTACCTACAAGTTCTGCCACTTCATCACTCAAAGCCAAACTCAAGAGACAAGAGATGGTAGAAGGAAAGTGACTTTATTCCAAAAGCTGGCAGATGGGAAGATGGCCAGGCTCACACCTCAAACAGACCATTTCCCCTTTGGGCTGCATGCAGGGGTTTAAAAAGGGAAACTGAGTACAGGGAACATGTGGGAGTGACAATGGGTGCTGGTCTATGTGACTTGTTCTGATAGCTATCTTGAGTCATTGCTGGACTGGCGCTGTCTGGAGTTGTAGATTAATGGCAGCCTTGAGGTGATCTCCGGGTGGAGAAAAATCCCACTGCAGTCTGGTTTGCTTCAAGATTAGCTGCTGGAGCTTCTCAGCAAGCACATAATTAGATAAGTGAACACAATGCAAGGTAGTGTCTAGTCGGGAAAGGGAGGGAAGGGAGGAAAGAGAGAAGAAAAAAATACTTAAAAATGCATTTTGAAATGAGTCATTTCTGTTGCACTTCTGTGATAATTAAATGAGCAAAATATAAATAAAGCACTTAGGCTATACCTTGAACATAGGAAATGCTTTACAAGTATGACTCTTGCCCATTTCATACAGTACTATCTGTCTAATTTGTACATTTGATTTAGTTTTATAGTCATATAGCACTTAATAAACATGAATATATAACTCATATAAGGAGTATATAATGAGTTATATGAATGTATATAGCAATCACATTTAAATCAAAACATTGCTTAGTCAACATGGGTGAATAAGAAATTTTTTAGAGTTGTACGCACTACTCAAGTTTCAAAAAAATCTTTTTCTAACCACTACTTATCCCCCAAACCTCACATCTTGCATAATGAGGAGAGCATATTCTAGTTTCTGGCAGCAAATGTGATTTCTTTATCAAAGACAACATCGATGGATGAAAAACAGGAATTACTCAGGGAGTTGCATTCTTCTGGTTATCTCCCATATTAAACCAATTATGGGCAACGACCATCCTACTGTGATTTTGAAATATTCACTGAAGCGATCTACACAGGCTTCCAACAGAAAAGTCCCTAATGGAGATGAAAAGTCAGACTTCTGCTCCCAGCTCCCTGGGAGAAAAACAGCCACAGCCAGCACCCTGAGTTTGTGTCTTGGGCATGTGGAAAAACAGGTCAACTGATCCCTGCATGTTTTGGTTCCACCTCTGACTGACCTAGCTTAGTTCCAACCAGGTGACTAGAACTATGTGAAGGAGCATGCTTCCTCCACTTGATTGAGGGGTGGGAGGCAGTCCCAAGGAAAGGGATGGAGAGGAGAAGGCCCACCCCCTACAATGGACCTCATACATATCAAAATTACGTGTAGCAAGCACTGTTAATCATATATTGAAATGGCATTCTGATGAAATGGAAATACTGAAAATTAATAAGAAAAGTAAGATACCCAAACTAAAATAAGTGTTTCAGAATGTGGTTCACAGCTCGAGGTGGCAGCAAAACTGGATATAAGACAAGGGCGCTTCCCTCTCTATACAAACTGTGTTATGGAAAGATTTCTTTCTTCTCCTGGGAAACAGCAAGACACTTGCTGTTTTGCTAGAGTAATTTTAGTAAGTGACTAAGGTAAACATGGCAAGGCAATAAAAATATAAAATATTAAAATGGTTGAATAGACAGAAAGTAGCTCGTATTTCAAGTAAAGACCGGCTTTTGAGAATGTGATGCTTTCACATTTGTCTAGATAGGGATAAAAGATATTTTAGCTTGAGATGAAATTATGTAGATATGAACTGCAGAAGTGGGGAAGCTTCGGTCCCTTCTAAAACTACTTTTTCTGCAGTTACCAAATGCATATGAGTGCTACCATAGCTGAACTGCCCACGTGGCACAAGAAGCCCATGCTTGAAAAGAACACACCATAAGGTACCATTACTATTATTAACAGTATTTGTACAAGGGGGTACCCAAAAAAAAGAAAATCGAATTATCTTTTGGAGGGTGGGCCCCTTGTAGTACACTCGGAATTTGTTCCTCCAGATCAAACAATCAACCAAAGTTTTTATCTGGAAGTTTTGAAAAGCTTGCATCAAGATATGCAGAAGAAACATCCTGAATTATGGCAAACAGGTGACTGGTTCTTCTGCCATGACAACGCACCTGCCCACACTGTGCTGAGTGTTCAGCAGTTTTTGAACAAAAACGGCGTGACCTCTGGAGTCCCACCTTACCTATTCACCCAAATATGTTTGTTTGTTGTCCCAGATGAAAAAAGCCCTCAAAGGGAAACATTTTACTGATGCGGAAGAGGTGAAACAAACAAAAAAAACAGCAGAAGCACTAAAAGACATCAAAATTGACAAGTTCAAAAACTATTTTGAGCAGTGGAAAAAGCATCTTGATAGGTGCACTGCTTCAAACGAAGAGTACTTTGAAGGTGACTGAAGTTTAAACATGTAAGAATAAATTGTGTAATTTTTTACAAGTAAATTCCGGGGCTTTTTTGGGAGGGTCCCCCTGGTATAGCACAAGCACAGACCTCCTTAGTAAGTTGGACAGCCTTATCATTTTCTCTTTGCAGATGAGGATACCGAGACTCAAAATGATTAAATTACCAACCCACACAGCTGGTGAAAAGTAGAAATTCAATTGTTGGTCCTCTAAATCCACATCAAAAGCATTTCCTATAACATCATTTTATATTCGAGCAATTTTAGAAGCTAAAAGAGAAAAAAAAAGCTAGCCGGCCATGGTAGCGCACGCCTGTAGTTCCAGCTACTTGAAAGGCTGAGGCGGAAGGATCGCGGAGCCCAGCAGGTCGAGGCTGCGGTGGCCGGGAGCGGCCACTGCACTCCAGTCTGGGCGACAGAGTGAGACTCCAACTCAAAAGAAAAAATAAAAAATAAAAATAAATTAAAAAAAAAAAGAGAAAAAAAGTGGGAATAAACCACTGAGAGTTCACCTGAAACATCTATGCCCCAAAGATTGTTAGGGAGAGAGGTGACATTTATAAAACATTAGGGACCATCCCTCTGTTTCCACAGAGATTTCCACTCACTAACAGTCATTCAGAAAAAGTCCGAAGGCACGTGGAGAGAAGGCTTCCTGGTCACTCTCACAGCACTGTCCTTTTCAATGGAATCACCCACAGAATTCCATTTCCCTCCTTCCCAACTTTAATTCTTTCCATTTCCTCCGAGGTGCCTTAAATCAGGCTAATACATCCAGAATGTTTGCAGACTAGTTTTTTGAGATTGTTTCCAAAAAAATTTATAATGCCTAGAAAGAAAATGTTTGGAAAGCTCCACAGGACAATGGTTGAGGTCGACCAAGAAGAAGGAAGATGGTAGTTGTTCAAGGTCCATTTATGAGTGAGAACATGTGATACTCAGTTCTTTGTTTCTGTGAGATACCACTCAGTTTTATAAGCTCTAATTTCATCCACGTTGCTGCGAAGTTCATGATTTTGTTCTTCTTTATGGCTGTGTAATATTCCATTGTGTATATGTACCACATTTTTTTAATCCAGTCCTCTTTTGATGGGCAGCACGGTTGGTTCCATGTTCTTGCTACTGTGAACAATGCTGTGATAAACATACGTGTGCTGGTATCTTTTTAGTAGAGTGACCTGAGTTCTTCCGGGTATATTCCCAGTAGGGGGATTGCGGGATCATATGGAAGGCCCCCAATTTCAAAATTAAAAGAAAAGAAAAAAAAAGAAGAAGGAAGAGTTACCACAGGGCTGCCTGTGTTTGAATTAAGCACTTGGTCAGTAGAGTCAGCTACCTAGCTCTCAATCCTAGCTTAATCACTTCCTAGTTCTATGATCCTGGGCAAGTTATTTAATCTCTCCGTGCCTTAGTTTCCTAACTGCAAAATGGGAAAATATGTGTCTACCTCATAGGGTTATTACAAATATTGAAGCAGTTAATATTTGTAAAACACTTAGAACAATGCCTAGCATATAGTAGGTGCCATATGTGTGTGTGCATGTTTTACAATAAACTGGACTGAACAGGATTGCTGGAGTCCTTTTGAAATTTAGATAATACTATAAGTGATTAGTTGTCCTTTCGTTTTTAAGTACCTGAACTCTTCTGGAAGTAAGAGTTGGTGGGGTAAGAGCAGAGTCAGCATCCCAGATGAAAGCCTATGGCCTGCCCAATAAAGGGAGAGATGGGGCAAAGGAAGGATGAGGGGCCAAGTACAGTAATTCACACCTGTAATCCCAGCACTCTGGCAGGCCAAGGTGGGAGGACCATTTGGGGCCAGAAGTTTGAGACTAGCCTGGGCAACATAGCAAGACCCTGTCTCTACAAAAAATTAAAATATAAAAAACAAAAGAAGGAGGAGGAAAGGGGAGAATCAAGGAAGGCTCTTTTTCAAAGTGAAGTGTATACCTGCCACCAGCAAAGATGACTGCTAGACATGAAGTAAAACCTCATCTGGTACAACATACAGAACAATCTGGATAAAATTAACTGTCCAAGCACCAGGGCATGGAGAATGTCTGGGCCCCAAGTCAGGTGGAAAGTATAGGAAACTGGGAAAGAAAACCGTGACTCTCAATGCTGAGATTCTCAAGGGTGACATCCGCAGTGAGTAAAACATAGCCTCTCCTCCTCCATAGAGAAAGCAGGAAGTAATATTCAACTTGGCTGTTTTGCCTTGCCTCTGGGTGATGGGTAGAAGCGGGGTAATCTTGCCCTCAAAATTATTAACTACAAGCTCACAATAAAATGGGTTTGGGTCTGTAATTCACATTTGCATGATTTTCCCAAATACCCAATGTGAAAATTTAGCTTAAAGAGGTCCCCAGTTCAAGCACTTCAAATGCAGAACCTCAAAGATTTCTCACAAGTAAAGTTGTAAAAAAGAAAAGCAGACCTTATGGTAAAAAAAAAAAAAAAACAGAGGAAATGAGCCACTTGAGTGAAACAAGAAAGTGATAAGTCCCAGAAGCAGACCCACAAATGCTTCAAATGTTGGAAGTATCATAGCAAGTTTTAAATAAGCATGTTTAAGATTTCAAAGAAACAAAAGATTGTTGAAAGTATTGTGAAAAAACAGGAGTCTATCAAAGCAGACCAGACATATCTAAAAAAGGACCAAACAGAATTTCTAGAAGTGAAACTCTGTATCTAGGTTAAACAACATATTAAATATGGTTGATGAGAGAATCAATGAGGTGAGATGTAGATCTGATTACCCAGAAGGCATCACAGAAAAATGAAGTGATGAAAAAAATGAGGAAAAAGTGAGAAGACACAATGTAGACTCCAGAAGAGGTATCTGAGATAACGTGGAGAGGCAACATTCAAGACAGTATCTGGCAACTTTCTAATATTGATGAAAGATTCCAATCCTTAGATCAGGAAGCCCAAGCAAAGTAAATAAAATGGAGTAACAGATAAGTTATCATGAAACTGCAAAACACCAGAGGAGGAAATCTATCAGAAAAGACAAATGATCCGCAAAGAATTCACAGTATGACTAACAGCTAACTCCCCACAGAATAATGAAGCCAGATGCCTGTGAAATAATAACTTCAAAGAGCTGGAAAAAAATAACTGTCAATCTAGAAATGTGCATCCAGTGATCGAAGCTGGCGCACAGTAGAACAGCTGTAACAGGCATTAAAATTTTGAAAAACTTCCTCACCTGGTGGCAAAGAACTGCTGCGCTGAGCCCACCCCCTGGCCAGGCACCCCTCCACATGGCCCTGCCACCATTACCCCTTTCCTGGGATGACGTCTGTCTAGCAACGGAAATGTCAGTTTGGGCCACAGCCGGGAGCTTCCAGGACCATCCCACCCCCACTAGCCTTCCCAAGTGCCCTCACCCTTTCCAGGGACCAATTAGCCCTTTCATGCCCAGCCATCCCCGCACCCCCTTGACTCCCACTCATCCCTCCCTGTCCCCATTTCCTCCTGGCAGAGCCACTCCATCTTCCTGTGGGAAAGATGGCAACCTCTGGGCAAGGTTGGAATTCAGGCAATTGTCCAGAGCCTATGTGGTTCTCAGGCGGCGGCTGCCCACGGCTAACAAGCTGTCCTTGAGAGCCGTTCTTCAGTGACCACTGGGAGGAGCTGCAACCCCTGTGGATTTTACCTTTGGGAGGGCAGGAAAGGAACAAGACAGCGGGGTGACAGGGCCCGGCCAGCCATCAACGCGGGCTCCGGGGGCACAGTAGGCATTCCCATGGCAGGAATCTTTAATGACAGTAGATCCAGCCTATAAATCAAATCATTAGTTACAATCTCCCCACAAAGAACACTCAAGACACAGATGGTTTAGAAGTGAGGTCTCCTGAGTATTCAAAGAACAGATACATGCAAACGTATACAAGTTCTTTCAAACAAAGGGTAACGGGGGACATTCTCCAATTCATTTCAAGAGGCTTGGTATACTTGATGCTAAAACCAAACATGAACATTAGAAGAAAGTAAAATTCCAGCTTATTTAGGGACATGGATGCAAAGGTTCTAAACAAACATTAGTAAACCAAGTCAGGAAAAGTATAAACCTGATAATGCATAGGCATCGAGTTGAATGTATTCAAAGGGGCAAAATTAATTCAACTTGAAGAAAAAACTAGGAATTCAATTCACTGCTTTAACAAATTCAAGGAGGGAAACCAAATGATCATCCTAATAGATGCAGAATAAACTTCAATAAAATATAATAACCATTTGTGATTTTTAAAAATCTTTTCACAAACCAGCAATAGAAGAGAACATGTTTAATCTGATAAAAGTGTAACTATTTTTAAATCATGCAAATATTTTGCTTAACGGTGAAACATAAATGGATTCCCTTTAAAATCAGAAAACAGACAAAGATGCCTATTGCCATTTTGTGTTTATTGTATTGGAGATACTTGCCAGCGTAAAACGAGAATAGGAAATAAAAGGTACAAGGAAGGAAAAGAATGAAATCTCTCATTATTTGCTTATAATGTGATCAACTATATAGAAATCCAAAAGAATATATACACTAAAAGCTAAAATTAATGAATTTGGCAAGTCTTCAGAATAAAGAATCAATGCACAAAAACTTTGATTTCACAAGCCGGTCACAAAGAAAAAGTAATTTAAAGTAAGATACAACTGGGAACTCTGCTTCTGATAAAAGCAGATGAGGTGAATTTAATTTGCACTAACCATCCTACCTAAAATAACTAGAAAATCTGTACCAAATATACAATGTTTTATAGCTTGGAGGACAACAAAATAGGAAGAATTTGTGGCAAAGATATAAGAAAATATAACACACCATAGCAGTCACCAGGAATAGAGATTCAGAAAGTCAGAATATAAAGGGAGAATGAAAGGTTGGTATGCTGTATGAATGTCAGGCAAAATTGACTTGAAGGCAAGAAAAAAAAAGACTTTTAAGAGGTAAATAGGGACATTTCATAATGATGAACATTAATTGTACCAGAAAAGGTACAATTAAGTAATATGGTCTCATGCTGCTGCTTTATTCCATTTATATAAAGTTTTAAACCATTTTATTTAGAAAATTATGGAAGGGAGGAAGGGAGGCAGTGCTCTAAGCTGAGAATAATGATCAGAATAATCATCATGTCTCAAGTAGAGAAAGGGGGTGTGGACAAGGAGAGGCACTCAGCAAGCTTCAGGCAATATTCTATTTCTTGGCCTGAGTAATGATTACTCGGGTGTTTATAATAATTCATTAAACTGTGCAATTTTTATGTGTGTGTTTTATTTAACAAGAATGCAGTTTTTAAAATGGCATTTGTAATAGCTACAAAAATAAGGTTTTTGCAGAAAATCATGACTTTTTATGGAATGGCATTAAAAATACATAAGTAGGCGAAAAAACATGGATAGGAAGACTCGATTTTGTGCAAACCCTCAATTCCATCCAATTTAGTATAGATGCTATGCAATATATATCAAAACCCAAACATGTGTTTTTATGCAACTTGAAACATTGATTTTATAATTTATACAAAAGAGATGAACAGTATGTAAGTCAAGGTTCAAACAGACAAGCAGAACCAGAATATCAGAGAGAAAGAGAAACAGACAGGCATACAGAGAGAAACAAGAGAAAGACACAGAGATTTATTATAAGAAATTGGCTTATATATGATTGTAGGAGCTGGCTACACAAGTGCCAAATCCATACATGAACACAATGGGACTCCACAGGAACAGGCTGGAGCTCTCGTCTACAGGTGGAATTTCTTCTTTCTTTTCTTTTTTTTTTAAGAGTTGGAGTCTCACTCCATTGCCCAAGCTGGTGCGCAGTGGCATGCTCACAGTCACCCCAACATTGAACTGCTGGGCTCAGGCTATCCTTCTGCCTCAGCCTTCTAAGTAGCCAGAACTACAGGTGTGCACCACCACACCTGGCTAATTTTTTGATTTATTGTAGAGACAAGTTCTCACCAAGTTGCCCAGGCTGGTCTCGAACCTCTGGGCTCAGGCAGTCCTCTTGCCTCAGCCTTCCAAAGTGCTGGGATTACAGGCTTGAGCCACTGGGCCTGGCCGAATTTCTTCTCTTTCCTGGGGAAACCTCAGTCCTGCATTTAAGACCTTCCAACAGATTGTCAGGACCACCCAGATAATCCAGGATAATCTTCCTTACTTAAAGTCACCTGATTAAGGGCTTTAATTCCATCTGCAAAATTCTGTCATAGCAACACCTAGATTAGTGTTTGCATAACTGGCCTGTAGCCTAGCCAAGTTGACAGATCAAAAAAGCCATCACAAATAGACAAGACATATTTGCTGAAACAGACTTGTCCTTCCAGGTAACAAGGCATATGATAACATTGTATTAATTAGGCTGTGTGGTAGTGAAGAGCACAGAGTGGAATTGAAACAGAATAGAGAGCTACTAAACAGACTCGCATATGTAATGAAAGCTGAAAAAATGACTGAATTGGCATTGGAGATTGGTGAGGGAAAAGGCTGGTTATTCAGAAACTGGTGCTAGGAGAACTGGTTATCCACACAGAAAGTAATGAAAATCAATCCCTAGTCATACTACACACACACACACACACACACACACACACACACACACACAGAGAGAGAGAGAGAGAGAGAGAGAGAGAGAGAGACTGACAGACAGGGAGAGAGAAAGAGAGGGGAGAAGAGAAAGAGTTAACAAAACTATAAAGGTAGAACATCAGCTATGTTGACAGGCAGCAGTGCTTTATGATAAAAATGATCCCTGATTGATAGACTACATCTAGCCCAGGAAGACTATAAAAGAACCATAAATACCTGGTCAGAAGCTTCCTTGATGCTATGTAACTTTTAAGTAGGCCTTTCCCTTGCCAGAACCTGGAAATCATGACCATGGATACAAGAAATACTTGTTTCTACAGAGAGATTTCTACCGAGAGATTGGGGCTTCTAAGTCATTGTGATGCCCTTCCCCATATCTGAACTGTCCCTATGGGGCTAAAAAATGGCTTCTGGCGTCCTGGGTGGAATCCTGCTAAAGAGATACAGAGATGTGCCCTGCCAGCATGCTGTACTTCGTGTCATGAACCCTGGCACCAGGACAGCCTATTCAGGCATGAAATGTCTAACTGATCAAGCATTTGGGAGAACTGCCCACACAAACACACACATAGACATACACATACACATTCCACGTGAATTAAGAAAAAAATATTAAAGGTAACTTTTTAAAACATTTAGCAGCAAATCTAGGAGCATTGATTAATGACTTCAGAGTAGGGAAGGATTTCTTAAACACAAATAAAAGAAACATTGGTATATTTGACTATATTAAATGTTTCAAAACTTTTATTCATCTTATTCATCAAAGACAACACTAAAAAAGTGAAAAGATGGGCCACAAACTGGGAGATAACATTTGCAAAACACCTAACCAAATATCGCAAATTAGAAATACCCATGACACAATATGGAAAAATAAACTCTACAAAGTGGGCAAAAGACATGAATAGGAGTTTCACAGAAGAGGAGGAAAAAAAATAACTATAATTCCTTAAAAGACATCCAACTTTACTGTATTAGGAAAATGCAAATGAATATCAGATATCATTTCACATATATAGTGAAATACTCACACCTACCAGATTGAAGAAAATGTAAAGTCTAATGTACCAACAGTAATCAAGGATGTGTAGCAATGGGAATTCTTTTATATTGCTAATGTGATTATAAATTGAAACACAATAACTTTGGAAAATATTTTGATGTCTCCTAGTAAATTGGACATGCACGTACTCTTCCACCCAGTAATCCTCTTCCAAGGATTGTAACAAAAGAGAAACTCTTGTAGGTGTGTGCAGAAGGCATGCTTAAGGATGATCACAGCAACATTATCATCATAGAAAAAAATGGCAATGTCTTGATGTCAGTCAAGAGTAAAACTAATCATCAATTTCGATATATTCATGCCACAAAACATTACACAATAATGAAAAAAAGCCAGCTACACATATCAGCATGATGAATCTCAAAAATATATGCATGAAAGTGCAAGATACAAAAGAACACAGACTGTAGTTCCACTATATAAAGTCCAAAGACAGGCAAAACTAAATAATGCATCGATTAATGATAGATGCATATGAAGTAAAATTAAAAAGAGAAGCAAGAGACTGACATGCAAAGATTTTGGAGGGTGGTTCCCTGTGGAGCAAGGGCAGAGAAATATACATAATCAAGTGGGACACATAGAGGAATTAAAAAATGCTGGAAGCAGTCTGTTTCTTGAGCTAGGTGGGATGTATGTGGGTGCTCATTTTATTTCTATTATTATTCTTATAAATATACATATATGTATATTTGCACATTATATATTTATTGACATAAAAATAAATTTTGAGGTGGGGTGTGGTAATCCCAGTGCTTTCGAAGGCCAAGGTGGGAGGATTGCTTGAGGCCAGGGGTTTGAGACCAGCCTGGGCCATGTAGCAAAATCCTGTCTCTACAAAAAATGTTCTGAAAACTTAGCCAGGCACAGGGGTGCATGCCAGTAGTCCCAGCTATTCAGAAGGCTGAGGCAAGAGGATCACGTGAAGCCAGGAGATTGAGTCTGCAATGAGCTGTGATCATGCTTCTGGTACTCCAGCCTGGGTAACAGAGCAAGACCCCATCTCTACAAAATAGAAAAAAAAAACAAACGTAGGCAGGGTGGTAGCACACCTGTAGTCCCAGGTACTCAGGAGGCTGAGGCAGGAGGATCCCTTGAGATCAGGAGGTTAAGGTTGCAATTAACTATGGTCATGCCTCTGTACTTTAGTTTGGGTGACAGAGCAAGACCCTATCTCAGGAAGGTGGGTAGGTAAGTAGGTAGGTCGGTAGGTAGACAAACACATAACAATTCTGAGGTAAGGAGTATGCCTTAAAAAGGATGGATGCCGGTTGGTTCCAGCAGCTACATGCTGGAGAAAGAAGCTTCTACTCCATTCCCAGAAGATGATGGGGCGAGGGATGAACCCACTCATGGTACAAGCGAGTCACCCTTTATAAAGCTGTTTTTTTTCCTGACTCACTCCTGTCAAACCTCCCCTTTAACCCAAGACCTCAGCCTCTGAAACCAAGCTTGCCCATTTCCAATTCCACAGCAAGCAGAGTATTCATTTCATACATACCTTGTTGTGAAAGGAAGCCATTTTGCAAATAGTTTGTGGCAAAAGGAAGGCAATGCCCCCATCACTGACATCACTGTCACTCCCACACCTATGCAGCCAGCAAACCTCAGTTGTAATCTTCCAGATTGCCAGTTTTCTTCCACTTGGCTCCTTCAGGTGGCCCAGCTAAAGCTAGTTCTGAAGACATTTCATCCTCTGTGGCATTTGGCTTAAAACTTTTGCTAGGGAGAACATGAAATGTTAAAGCCAAACTCCCCAGGAGGTTTTGCTCTTAACTAGAGTGTCTTCTGTATTTCACAAGATTCTCCCTGGCTGAATAGATGCCCTGTGATTCCGTTTGCTTTCCTCTCCAAAAGCTGCAGGGAAGGAGTGGAAAATAACACTTATTCCTAATTGTGATATCAGAAGTGTGAAAGAGACTTTTATGAATACTATTAAGGTGCATGAGAAAGTAGCTCCCAAGAAAATAGGCTCAGTTCTTAGTTTCCTTATGTCATATTTTTTCACTTTTAGCCAATAACATCTTTGTTCCCAGCACAACCTTAGTTCCAGGCTCCTTTGCCTTCCAACTTTCTTTCCTTTAATCTTGGCAAAAATCACCAGGAATAATAAACATGTCACTGTCTTCACAAGTTAAAAATATAGGTGAAAAGCTTTCCGTTGATTTATCAAACAAGTCTGATATGGGAAAATGTCATCATAAAACAGCTTTATGTTTCTGTCCCCTGCTTCTCCCAGGCCCTTGGTGAAAATGCGGGCTGTCCCTGGGGTCCTCCTGGTCAAGCACAGCTAACGCGAACGTTGTCAAAGTAGAAACTTGAAACTCCCGGCCCTGTCTGAATCCAAGAGGGCACAGAACATGCAGTTGTGCCCTCTCTGCTCCTCCAGCAAGGCCTGGCCCCGGGCAAGACTCCAGCCCTGCAGAAACAGCAGCGTCAGCATCTCTCCTCTTTCACCAGCCAGCCTTTCTCCTCTGCATCTGCCAGCCAGCTCCCCTGGTGTTGGATGCCCCTCCCGCATTGAAGAGGGAGAGAAGGTGGGAGGTGAGGGGGGAAGGAAAGTTTCCCCTGATTGGCACCATTGTGAGCTGGCTTCATGCACTCTGGGGCTGGCAGTGGTGTAGAGCTGACTGTTCCTATTGCTAGAGCTTTGGCAGAGGTGTTTGGTGACCCCCCCCTTATCAATCTGGATCGTTCCCTTCTGTTCTCTGGAACCAAACTCAAGCATCTCTATCCTGACTGCTTGAAACTCTTAGGAAATCTAGTCCCATCTTCAGCTTCTTTTAGCTGAACGATATTAGCATCTCCAGGCAGCCCCCTTGGATAAGGCTTGAGGTGACCCTATGCTGCATTTTTCACTTGCAAAAGGATGTCATCCAGTGGAAATCTCATCACCAAGCTCTGGTCCACCCCAACCCTGGAACTGTCTCCTCATGCCACTGCCCTACCAGTCTCTCAACCTTTAGACTTCTTGGGAGAGTGTCAATCGTCAAGCCACACTGACCCTGTAACTCCAAGAGGTACATACCCAGCTCTGGAGTGGTCTGTCAAAGCTCCTGCATGGTTTGAAGCCAGGGGCAGGCACCCCTCTCTCCTCTCCCCCTTGAGGGTGCTGATGGGGAAAGGGCAGACACAGCACATGTACAACTTTTTCTATACACCCTTCCCCACTCTCTGATGCCAGTTCACACTCTTGCTGTGGGAACAAGGCTTGGAAATCATCAATTCAGCTCTAGCTTTGGACAAATCCTCCAAAAATGGGTGGTCTCTTCCACCGTTTACTCCGAAAAGGATCTTAGGATCCTTTTCACTTAACACCATTTCACTTAACACCATGATCCAACTAGGTCTTACACTGTGCAGGGCAATTGGACACACAATGATGAAAGGAAGTGGTAGTGGGGGATCTTATCCAAGCAGGTCATAAGGGTCTCCTCTGCCTCTCTCCCAGTTTGCAATGAGGACACTTGGAATATTTTAAGGAAGAAAATAAGCTGAGTACAGTGGCTTTCACGCCTGTAATCCCAGAACTTTGAGAGACAGAAGTGAGAGGATTGCCTGAGCCAACAGGTTCAAGACCAGCCCAGGCAACTTGGTGAGAACTCAGCTCTACAATAAATCAAAAAATTAGCCAGGTATGGTGGCGCACACCTGTAGTTCCAGCTACTTGGAAGACTGAGGTGGAAGGATCACCTAAGCCCAACAGTCAGAGGCTGCAGTAGCCATGAGAATGCCACTGCACTATAGCCTGGGTGACAGAGTGAGACTCTTACTCAAAAAAAAAAAAAAAGGAAGATAATAATGAGATGTATATTTTGAAAAACCCATCTTAGTGGCAGGTTGGAGAATGACACACAGGACTTGGAGACCGGAAGCAGGGAGGCCAAGTGAAGGTACAACCATCTTGGGTGAGAATAGAACTAGATTTGGAAAACCACTTGGGGAGTTCACCCATGTTGAAGGTTGCATTCATCAGAACACAGGCTAAGATGCTATAACAAGGAAACCCAAAGTAGAGCAGCTTAAATGTCCCAAGTATTCCAAATGTGTGAATGAGCTAGGGCAAGGCTCAGTCGATGACAGGCTGGGGGTCCAATCCAAACCACTGCCTGTTTTGTGAATGAAGTTTCATAGAAACTCAGCCACATTCAATCATTTTTCTGTTGTCTATGCCTATATTCCCTCTACAACAGCCAAGCTGAGTAGTGCCACAGACATCCCATGGCCAGAAAGGTCTAAAATATTTGCTTTCTGACCCATTACTGTCCAACCAACCCCTGGTCTGGGGCAAATTAGTTGTCTCCAAGTCTCATGTCATCCAGGGCTCCAGGCTGGGTGTGATCTTGGCCATCTCCAACAGGGATCTCTCACAGTGGGCTCAGGGAGGTTATTGCAATAGTCACCAGTTCTCAGTCAGGAACCCAACCTGTTCTCAGCTGTCACCCAACACCATACAGCCGCAGAGGAGGCTGGAAATGCAGACTCTCTTGCCACTTGGTGGTGGGTCCAACTGAAATTACTCTCTACTGCGTTTTATCTACTCTTAAGACATGCATATTCACATTCTGACATCGCTGAAACTAGCACTCATTTTACAATCACCGTCAGCCTGGATTGAAGTGGCATTTCTCCAGAGTTGATTTGCATCTCTTTCTCCCAGCAATCTAGGGATGTTCCCAACAAGAGACTACTTTGAGTTAAATTCTCTGCTTGATTTTGTTTTTAAACCACAGTTAGTATGAATTCAGACCACAAGCCTACATGAATAGTAGCTCCTGGTTTAAGTTATCAGAGGATATTTCCTTTTTTCCTAACTCCGCTGCTGTGAGACATGTTTCTTTCCTGTCTCTGTGTATGTGTGTGTGTGTGTGTGTGTGTGCGCGCGCGCCTGTGTGTGCACGCACGTGTGTGTGTTTGAATGGCGTGTACTTCTTAGGTCCCCTTCACTGAGGCGTGGCCCTTGGTGTCCCACCTTTGTTTGGCGGTTTCTTCCTAGACTCCCCATTCTCGAGTGTTTTTTCTTTCTTAGTGATAATATAAAACATGGTGCATCTTACAGTAAAGACATCTCAGATTTTATAAACTGTGGTAAAAGAAAATAGAAGGAGAATACCTATCGGCAGGCAGGTTAATAGTCTGCTCCAGGTGTTAAAACACCAACTAGAAGTTTATAAGATGGAGAAAACAAAATGTTTACCCAAACTTTTCTCAGTGAGAGTAAGCAAAGTTGGAACAAATGTCTTAAGGGTTACTGTGTACTGAGATCCCTGAGGGCCTTGTGTGGATCATGAACTGCCTTCTAAGGAATATATGGGGATGGTATGAGTTCATTGCTAGATGATGGCTGTGCTAAGTGTGGTATGGGAGGGTGGGGCGGCATGGAATTGCTTCAGACCTTACAGGAACTACACATGCCACTAGCTCTCCTTCTTGAGGCTTCTTCTATACATCCCTGTCCTCTAAAAAAACTGAACAGAAATGTAAAATAAGAGTTAGAGGAGCCCCCAAACATTGAATCTACAACCCATGACCACAAAGGACAGTTGTGTAAAAGGTGATGAGTGCCTGAACCAGGATGGAGTAATGGGGATAGAAAGACAAGGATGAGACTAGAGGATAAGCAGGGATGATGGTGACCCTGGCTTCGGGCTGTGATGACTCTGTGTGGCAGTGCCATTACCTGGACAGAAAACACACTCAAAAGACAAAGCAGATTTGGGATGTGAGGTGTGAAGTGTAACGCATGCCAAGAAGGAAGAGATGAGCCATTGGTGGTTAAAATTTATTAAAGAAAAGAAAAGAAGGGGGCTGGTGACTGGTAGAGAGAAACCAGCAGTCTGCTCTTTTGTAGACCACTTATAAAACTCCAGTCTTGGCTTAGTGGGTTTTGAGAAGCAATTTTAGAGAGTTTTGGATTGGGAACCAAGAAGTAGTTTTGGGAGTTTGAGTCGTCTGTCTTCTGGCCTTCAAATGCAGATATTGGTACTGCTGAGGTGGGTCCTATGGCCTTGAAGTGCAGATGTGCACACTAAACCAGTCACACTTGTCTCTGAAATGCAGTCTTAGAAAAGCAAACACTGACAGTCAGTACCAGGCTGTTATCAGTCACATAGACTTGGGATGCGGTCTTGGTCTCAAGGAAAGCAGATATTGGCAGTAAACCAATTCATAACAGGATGCTGTTAGAGCACAGCGTTAGTTTTTTGGCCATTGCAACTCTGTGCTCCGTTTGTGAGATTTCTATGATGAGCTGTTTTAACTGCAACCTCCTCTCCCATCTCCCTACAAACCCTATCATGGAGGAAATTTGATTATTTGGCAGGTAAACTATATTTGAGGTATCTTGCTCATTTAATAGAAAAAGGAAGAAAAGGAGCCAGAAAATGAACATCCTAAACATACTCAAGAAAATAGCTTTTCTTTACATTTTAAAGATCATTCAATAATCAATCAGAAATGAACAGGGGAAAAAGTATGATATCTGAGTTTGGATACAAATAGAATGCTAAAGTTAGCCAACTAAAAGCATTAGTACAACAAGAAACACCTCTAATGTCTAAGTGTGTTATATAATAAACATCTACATTCCAACTCCTTCTAAGAATCCTATACAATAAGCACTCTCACTTTCATGATGCAGAAAAGAGGGTCAAGGTCTCCAGAGAGTCCTGAACAAGTTACTTTGAGACTCAGCCCCTCTTTTCTGCATCATGAAAACCTGTTCAGAACTCTCTGTTGATCTCACCATCATTGCCACAATGTCCAGCACATAACAGGAAGTCACTAAGTATCGGCTGGCTGACTGGCAAGCTTCTGCGGCATAGTGAGGAGCTAAGTCTCAAACTGGACCCAGATCAGAGGTTCTTCCACCCACCAGATTCCCTCACCTGGAGGACTAATTCTCTTCTTGGTCTCCAGGATAGTTCCCACTATTTGTGTTTCTCTGTCCTTTCCTTCACCTCTCCTCTTGTTCTTCCCACCCTTCTTCCTTGGTTCTATAGCCCTTTCTTGATCTACTGCATCTTCTTCTTTTACAAATAACCTAAAATGATTTTTAAGGAAAATAGCACAGCAAGAATAAAAACAAACAAACAACCAAAAAACCTGGAAACATCAGAATGAAAGAAAAAATGCAGATCTTAAAAATAAAGACTCAAACACTTCAAAACTTACATAAGCCAAGTTTAATTTTTTTAAACAGAAACAAATTTAAATTAGGCGGTGTGCTTTCCCAGAGAGAAATATACAAAGAGTATACACTCAGAGCCTCATTAGAATGAGATTGATATTACAGCATGATTATGACTATCTCTGGCTATACAAAAAAATGTGCTAATTAGGGTGTACTATTTTATTGCCGCCTTTCATTATCTAAGCATCAGCTCTAATATTTTATAGATAATTTTCTCCTCAATTACGATGGCCATTATTGGCCTTCTTCACAATGTCTTATCACATCTCTTGCCAGATTTTTATCTGGGGACACATTTTTCTAGTATGAGCACCATCATGCAGTCAATGCTTGTCTAATGTATTGTTATACTATAAAAAAAGATTTTAATCTGCTTAATAGGAACAGCAGTCAGCAGAATTCCTTGCAGAAGTACCAGTTCTCATGAACAACACTGTGGCTCACATGATATGGTGAGGAGGCGGCTATTTCTGTTCACAAGATAACTTTTGCCATAAAATGAAAATAGCCCAAGTGTCTTTACTCAACAACCAGCCTTTTTGGTGGGGAGAGGACTAAAGGATGATTAGAATTATTGTAATTTTTTATGAATAAAATGAAACAATTTTACATGGCATAGGTTGACATACACTTGTCACCATATATACTTGATCAAAATCAAAGGAGGGTCATGCTTTTTGGGACTTTTCAGTAGGATGAAAAGAAGCATTTCCCTATTTCTCCCAGCATATCTCAAGCAAATGCTGAATGCACACATTATATTTAAACTTGATGATGATAGGGAAACTGGGAATATAGGAAATTAAGAAAATATGGGGATCAGTCAACTGTATGCCATTTTGTCAAGTTAATTTAAAAAAAAATATTACCTGAAAAGAAGTAAAATCCTACTTCTTCAACCTTTAGTTTCACTAAAACTATTAATAACAAAATGTGGCTGGGCTCAGTGACTCAGCCTGTAATCTCAGCACTTTGGGAGGCTGAGGCGAGTGGACTGCCTGAGCCTGTGGGTTCGAGACAAGTCCAGGCAACTTGGCGAGACCTCATCTCTACAATAAGTACAAAATTAGCCAGACATAGTAGTGCACACCTGTAGTTCCAGCTACTTGGAAGGGTGAGGCGGAAGGATGGCCTGAGCTCAGCAGGTCGAGGCTGTGGTGGCTGTGAGCATGCCACTGCACTCCAGCCTGGGTGACAGAGTGAGACTCGAAAAAAAATTTAAAAAATTTTTTTAAAAATGTATCATCAATAATTTGGTCCTGCAAAGGCAAAGGCCTTTGTTAGATTATAAATTAGACTATGACAAGATAGAAATAAATATATATATAGTTTTTATATAGATATAGATATAGATATAGATATATAAACTAAGTACTTCAGGCTCACATGCACTTTGGCATCATGGAAGGCAAAGGCATTTGGAATCAGAAGACAATCTAATTAAATACATTAAAGATTTCTAATCTCTTGTCATGAGGCAATAAATATCAATAAAAAGTGAGTTTTCAAAAAAAATCTTGCCGGGCTCGATGGCTCAGCCTGTAATCCCATGCCTTGGGAGGCTGAGATGACTAGATTGCCTGAGCCCACAGGTTCGAGACCCGCCTGGGCAACTTGGTGAGACCTCATCTCTATAAGCAATCAAAATGAGCCAGGCGTGGTAGCACGCACCTGTAGTTCCAGCTACTTGGAAGGCTGAGGCGGAAGGATCGCCGGAGCCCAGCAGGTCGAGGCTGCAGTGGCCGGGAGCGGCTACTGCACTGCAGTCTGGGCGACAGAGTGAGACTCCAACTCAAAAAAAAAAAAAAAAAAAAAATCTTAGAAGAGAAATTGTTAAAATGGAATACAAGCTCATAAAATAATTGGATTTAAGATCACTGATGTAGACTGACATTTGTAGTTCATGCTGAGGTGTGCAGCCCAGACCCCGCTTTCTGAACAGAGGTGCCCATGGCCCCAGCTGTTGAGTGAGCTATTCATTACTTTCTCTAGGCTCTTCTCCTGGAACTGCCCTCAACCAAGGGAAACAGCCTTGTCCAAGCTTATGCCTCCTTTCCAGGGGCAGCCCACATCTTATTACTAGCTGTGCGGTACAGAGGTGCCTTGCTGCCTCTGCTGTGATGCTGAGCTCTGGCTTGGATTAGGGAAAGCCTGTGTCACGATTGCACTGCTGTCTGAGTTCTCCCACTGCCCAGGCTTGCTTCCCTCACTCCTCCCAAGTATTGCTGAGCTATTTGGGAGGTCAAGGTTGGAGGATTACTTAAAGAAGGACTGGGCAACATAGCAAGACCCCCTTCTATCTAAAAAATATTTTAAAAATTAGCCACATGGAACATGGGGGCTCACTGCAGTGAGCTGCAATTGTGCCACTGCACTTTATCCTAGGTGACAGAGCAAGACCCAGTCTCTAAAAAGGGGGAGGGGAGAAACAATGTCTGTATGTCTGTATGTTTGTCAACTCTCAGAAGAGAGGTTTTGCTGAGAGTCTGGAAGATTTACAGGTAAGTTATCTCAGCTACAGTACTGGAAAATCCACAGTTTCTCAGGCAGATTCTGTTCTGCCTGAAATGCTGTCAACCTGAGAAGAATGCAGAGGTCTCCAGTGATCAACAAGATGTGATGCATAAATATAATGAAGCTGTCTTATCTGAATATATCATCAAGAGGCAAAGAAAACAAAGTGCTCCAGTTTGGGTGAAGCCTTTTCCTTCCATCTTTAATAAGGCAGCAGAAAAACACCCGTGATTCGTATTCCTTAATAATATATTCTCTTTCTTCCAAAAGCACAACAGGACTATGAAACTGAATTTCTATTTCAAAAGTTAATTTTCACAATAGGCTTGTCAAATCTATTTCCTCTGCCTCTGTAATCATCCTCTTTACCTTCCTACACATCCTGTTTACAAACTCAGTGTTCCCTCTCCTTCCTCACCCCATCAACACCCACAGACACCTAGTACATTGCATTTTTCCCCACCTTCCTCACACCCCCACGCAAGCTAATGAGTTTTCTCCACACGACTTCTTAGGGGTTGAACTCCAGCATCTTTACTAACCAACTGGCAAGAAGTTTCCCAGAGGATTCACTACTCATTACAGAGAAGAGGCCTCATGGAAGGCAAAGGCATAAAGGTTCAAGTTTCGAGACCTGACCTGTCAATGAGTCAAAAAATCAATTTACTTGTTTGTGACCAGGAGTTAAAATAGAGTGAGGTTGGAAATATCAGAGTTCCTTGCATCTAATTAAGGATAAATACTATGTTAGGAAACTTTCGTATTTGTGTAGATGTATTGAGCTGCTATGTAGAAGTTTCCTTCTTAAGTTGAGTTGCAATCCAAAAAACTGGAAAAGCACTGAGGCAGAAATTTCGAGAAAGAGGGAGCTTTCCACAGAGTGAAATGCAGCAGACAAGTCTAGAAAGACAAGAGCTGAATCAGTGTTCATCGGATATGGTCAGCAGAGGTCTGCTGACCAGACCAGAGCAGTTCCATGGTGTAGTGTGTTAGAAGCAGAGTCCCCTGGTAATGGGCTCAGGTGGTGTGTGGAAATTTAGAAAGGGAGAGAACCTCTTTTTCTATATTTATAGTGATATATGTTATTATATATGAGGGAGGACCCCCAAAACCCAGAACCTATTTATTAAAAATTATGTATTTATTCTTACATATTTAAACTTCAAGTGGAGAGTACCCTCAAAGTACTCTCCATTTGATGCAATACACCTATCAAGATGACTTTTCCACTGCTCAGAACTTTCTGAACGCATCAATTTTGATGCCTTTAGTACTTCTGATATTTTTGTTTGTTTGTTTCATCTCTTCCACATCGACAAAATGTTTCTCTTTGAGGACTTTTTTCATCTGGGGACACACAAAAAAAGTTCCTTGGGGTGAGATCAGGAGAATAGGGAGGGTGGGGCTTGGGCGTCATAGCACTTTTGGTCAAAAACTGCTGAACACTCAGTGTGGTGTGGGCAAGTGTGGTTGTAAACCACCCATCATGAAATGGACAAATGCATTGAAAAATCCACTGAAGCCAAATGCAGGTTTTCAAAACAACATTAGCTGGTACACTGATGCCAATGGGTTTCTAGAACACTTACACAGTGGAGAAAGCCTGTACTATAAGGGACCTGCCCTCCAAAACATAATTCTGGGCTTTGAAGGGACTCCCTCTGTATTCCCATATCGTTACCTATTCTGAGGATCATCCTTGGGGTGCCTAGGGAGATAATGAATCTGAGGAGAGCGTTGGAACCTTGGAACAGTTGAATAAGGTAACTTTTCCCCTAAGACCTCATTTTCAAGAACCTTGGCAGAGCAGAAAAAGGGAGACAGCTATGGAGGATACTTGAGATAAGGCTTTCTGCCTATTTAGGACGGGGTTTAAACCTGCCCCTAGAAAGCGGCTGAGACATGGAGCAAAGTGGATCACTGATGGAGTGAGCTCTAAGAGCAAAAGGATCAGAGCATGGCTGGAGGAGCTGGTTATGATGAGGAAGTGGGTTCCGGAGAAAGGACAGCGTTCCCCACAGGCACACTGTGGGTGCACGTGGTGGCAATGGAAACCAGCGATTCACGTGAGAGCCTTTATTTCCTCCATAAAATAAGGTGGGCATTCAGAAATATCTAACTGTGCTGCCTTCATCATTTTAAAAATGTTGCATTTCTTCCTAGGGGATGCTAAATAGTTTCCATTATGGAGTCCACAAGTCAAGCAAGGATGTTGCCCAGCCAGGCCCGCACTAGCAAGGGAGCCCAGGAGGGTCTTGGGATGTGCTCCAGCCCCTGATTAGCGCGAGAAGGAGATGGTCCCGGGCATGTGTTGCCGGGCAGTGGCGGGACAGGCCATGCTATTGGTGGAGACAAGGTGCTCTGGGGCCCGCCCATTTGAAAAGTCAGCATGGGATCAACAGGCAATACATCCAGCGCCCTCTGGTGGCAAAAAAAGTAGCAGGTTGCACCTATTGACTAAAAGAGAAACCCCTGCAAACTGTCTACAAAGGACCAGGCGGTAAATATTATTTTAGGCTTTGAGGGCCGTCTGGTCCCTATACGTTTAAAAATAGGTTGGTTATGTTCCAATAAAACTTTATTTACAAAAACAACAGCAACAATAACAGGTGGTGGGTCACAGTTAAAGAGACCCTAAACTTGAGTATTTTAATAGGAATGTTATTGAAAAAGTTTCATGTGGTCCCAAAGCATATTGTGGCTCAGAGAAGGATATCATTTAGACAGTGGCCACAACATTAAACAAGTCCTAAAGATGCACAAATCATTTTAAAATTATATGATAAAGGGTTATAACTACTACTCAGATCTCTAGAAAATTGTTTTATGATGCATACAGTTTTGCTTCAGACAACAAAAGGGAATATCTTTTAAATGTATGTACTGATCTATTACTACATCCCATGCCAGTTACCTATTTTGAGGATCACTCTTAGGGTGCCAAGAGGGATAATGGATTTGAAGAAAATAATGAAACCTTGGAACAGTTGAATAAGGCGACTTGTCTCTTAATGACACTAAAATGATTTTCACGCTGCATGAAGAATGCAGATGAAGTTTGAGATACAGAGCTTGAGTGTTTTCTAATCTGAGATACTGTGTCATATAGTTTGGATGCTGTCCCCTCCAAATCTCACGTTGAAATGCCATCGCCAGTGTTGGAGGTGGGGACCTTAGTGAGAGGTGTTTAGGTCGTGAAGGCGGATCCCTTATGAATGGCTTGGTGCTGTTCTTCAGGTAATGAATGAATTCTTGCTCTAATAGTTCACATAAGAATCGACTTTTAAAAGAGCCTGACACCTCCTCTTTCTCTCTTGCTCGCTGTCTCGCCATGCAACACTCCTACTGCCTCTTCACCTTCCCCCATGATTGTGAGATTCCCAAGGCTCGCCAGAAGCAGATGCTGGCGCCATGCTTCCTGTGCAGAGCCAAGTAAATCTTTTTTCTTTATAAATTACCCAGCCTCAGGGATTTCTTTATAGCAATGCAAAACAGACTAACACATCACGACTGGGGGATGTCTTCCAGCAGTTCAGGAGTAATAAGGGCAGATTGCAAGTTTGGAGATCTTGGGCCTGAGTGTCAAGCACAGACACACAAATGAGTGAGACTTGGTTCCTGCTCATAGGAAGTCCACAGTACCTGGGCTGCTGTGCCACCAACAAGTCAGGAAGTTGATCATATATTCTAACCACATCTGGCCAACAGGGCTTCCAGTCTTCCCAGGAGGCACGCACCCAGAGGTAAGCATGGTTTCCGCCTCTGTTAGTAATGCTTCTATGTCCATCAGTTTGGATATACTAACAAAAGGAGCTTTAAGGTTAGCACATGGCTCATGAGACCAAAACATTCTCATGCCTGCATATGGAGCGACCGAGCAGGCGTTTCAGAATGGTAGAAAAAGCGATAATCATCCAAAACCTGTCTAGATGACTCTCTAGACAGTCTTGGAGTAGGTATTATTCCCATTTCACAGATGAGTTAACTGAGACTTGGAAATTTTTCAAAACAACTCTCAAAGTCACAACACTAAGTGCCATGGCTGGATTTAAATTCAAGTCTGCTTAACTCCAGAGTACCTGTTCCTCCCCGTACACTAGAGCATGCTTCTCTAAGTACATTCCCTGGACTAGTCACAGCACCTGAGAACTTGTTAGAAATGCAAATTCTCAGACCCCACCCCAGACCTATTGGATCTGAGACTCTGAGTGCCGCCCAGCCCAGCCATCTGCTTTAACACTGCCACCAGAGAAGGCCAGTGCCTGCCCAAGTTTTAGAACTACTGCACAATGTTGCCTCCAAGAAAAAGAAGATACTGTAGAAAATGCCAGGTTCCATGAGGGTGATAGGCTCGGCCACACCGAGCAGCCAGGGACAGACCTAAGCAGATGTGGGTAGCGGCAGGGCAGCTGGCACAGATTCTTCTGGGCCCTCAATCCAACCAATTCTTTTTATTTTATTTTATTTTATTATAGAGGTGTGGAGTACAATTGAGGATTAATGACATAAGTTGGCTGTATGCAGGTGACGCATACTGGCCCTCACTCCCCCTGGTAGTAGACCAGGTACCCTTTATGTTGACGTGTGCCCCCTACCCTCTACCCTCCCTCCGTCTCCTAACGGTGCCCAGTGACTGCCACTCCTTCCTTTGTGCTAATGTGACTAATGTTCAGGCCCCACTTATGAGTGAGAACATGTAGTAATTATTTCTTTGTTTTTGTGAGAGTTCACTTAGTATTGTTTCTGACTCCGTCCAATTTGCTGCGAAGCCCATGATTTTGTTCTTCTTTACAGCTGCGTAATACTCTATCAATAATGTATATGTACCACATCTTCTTTATCCAGTCCACTTTCAATGGACAGTAAGTAGTACTGGTTTCATGCTTTTGCTATCGTGAATAGCACAGCTATAAGCATCCATGTGCAGGTGTCTTCTTTGGAACAATTTATGTTCCTCCAGGTATATTCCCAGGAGACAGATTGCTGGATCATACAGAAAGTTAGTTTTTAGTTCTTTTAGGAATCGCCACTCTGCTGTCCATAGAGGTTTAATTAGCTTACACTCCCACAACAGTGCAGAAGCATTGAACCAGTTCTTTAAACAGCAAGCAGCTGTAAACAGACGGAGAAAACCACACCAGAGATTCCTATTGGGTGGTTGACATAGTCTCTTCTAACAACCTACCCACTACTCAGATTTGATGTGGAATAAAATGTTTGGTCATTTGTCCAGGGTCAGGTTACCACAGGTGACAAGCCTTAGATTCTCAAAGGACTACGTCTGCCTAGGTACGTCCCAGGGTCATGACATTGACCTGCTGGCAGGCATCTGAAGACAAGCAGCCTTCTTAGGGAGAAAGCCACCCTCAAGCTGGTATCCCACCTCACTGGTGGTTTTGCTACACTGCACACCCTTCAGGTGTCCCAGAGAACTCAGCATGACTGGACTCACTTTAAATCTGTCAAGGCCCCATAACATACCTTCCCAGATGCACCTGCGTCGTCTGTGAGAGGCAGAGTGGAGCATGTCAACTCCTACTGCCATCAGTGATATGCCCCTGCCCCTCAGATGTTCTAGAAGGATCACAAGCAAAAATAACCCCAGCCCAACAGACCCAGCCCACAGCCCATTCTCGAAACTCCCCAAACTAACGCCGAAACTCGCCCCACCCATTATATGCCTCTGGGCCAGTGGGCAGGACCAAACTCCAGGAAGAATATTCAATGCCCAGACAAGTTAAATGTGTTGTTTTGTTTTTGCAAGCAGTGCTGAGTGAGGTTTAAACAAACAAGCACTCACACCTACAGCCAAGGGGTGGCAGCGGGGAGAGGAAGCAGCAGCCAGGTGTGTAGACAACACAGGACACTTGGGACCCAGACAGGAACACACAGTCTCCTAGGAGAACCAACGAATATTTTCTCTAGGTGCTCAGTCCAGTGAAGTCCCATGGGGTGCTTGGCCATCTTTTTGCAAGCTGCTGTTTTAATGCCGCCCCCCTCTTCCGTGAGAAAGCATCTAAAGAGAGGCATTTGCAGACCTGCATTTATGTGGCATCAGGTGTGGGGTGTCACTCTGTTATGTTCTGGTACAAACCCGGCTTCTTGCCATGGGAAGACTAAGACCTTCTTTCTACCACCGGGGCGGTACAGACAGTTTCCAGTAAAATTAAACACTGCTTAGTCACACACAGTTTTCTATTCTTGCTGTTTTCTGCTTCTTTGGTTTCATGATTGTTCCTGAATGGGAGCCATCATTATTCATCAAATCTTTCACAACAACACTTTCTAAAAGGAGGACTTTAAATAATAAATCATGAGTCACCTTCCTCATTTCCCCCAAACTACATGAAGGTCAAGTTGCAGCATCATAGATTGTCAAGTGTTCATTATCGCCTTTTCTCCAAGGGTAGGCTATTAAAGGTAGTGAGGATAAAAAAAAATCATTCCTAATTAGCTCACTTGAGAGCTAATTGCCAATTTTTGAAGCACGTTAAGTCTCTCAGAGAGCCGATTACCAAACTCACTCCTGTTCATGCTGAAAATGTTCCATTTTTTTTCTGGTCACTCATTAATCCAATAGTTTATCTCCCAAGTTTCTTAGGATGTACGCGCACAGTTTGAGATGGTAGAGCAAAGAACCTAGGAACATTTCTACTGCACTTTCCACAGGACAATATGATATGGAGTGGGCTGGGGACAGAGGGGTGGTGGAAGGATTGGGGGGTGTGGAGTCACAGGGTTGACAACTATAAGTAGACACAAATAAAGGCCCAATTCTGCAGGCATTTCACTAAATTCCACTCAGTTTCATGTCAGTCTTTGCCTCTAACCTTGGCCCAAATCATCTCAATAATCACAGAACCATCATCACTGCAATACGAACAACACTGAATGTAACCACAGGTCCACAGTATCTTGGCTGGGGGAGGGGCACAGCAATGAACAGGATCCCAGATGCTAGGCAACAGAGACACGGATTTGAATTCCAACGTTGTCACCTACTGTCTGATCTTGGACAAATGACTAAGTCTAATGGAGCCTTATGTTGCCCCCTGGCCCAAGGGAAATGCCACTGCCTGCCTCATGAGATTGTTCTGGAAAAGAGATAGTTCTGGAAAACAGAGACTGTGTTCAGTTAGGTCAGGGTGGGGCATACGGTAAGTGCTCAGTGGGCGGCTGCCACAGTGTGTGGTGTCCTCTTGCTGTCAAAAAAGGGACAGCTCATGTTTTGTTTAGAAGCTAAATGTTGATGCCTCAAAAGAGACTTGGAGGTTCAACCCAATCAGATCCTTGCCCAGTCGGGACTCAAGAGCCCTTGGCTAAAGTGCATGCTTGTAGCAGTGACTGCCCGCTCTCAGTTTAAAATTACACTATCTTCTGGCCAGCTGCCAGGCATAAAACCTTGTCTCTAACCTTCCACACGGCCTGCTAAACAAAAGCAGCCAGATCAGGTTCTTCTGGTTGGGTTCCCTTTCTCGCCAGCTGTCAGCTTTTTTAAAAAGAAACTACACCAGCAAGATGGGCGTGTGCCCAACATGCTCCAGTCAGGCTGTGCTCATGTGTGTACTCTGGCAGGTTGTGTCCATGGGTGAGCAGTGTCTTACATCGACTTGTCCCTCCTGCTACATAAAACCCTCCTTGGAGAGAAAGGAGACAACACAGCAAGAGGTGAAAATGGAGGAAGTTATGAAAATCCAAGGTGAAGCAGAGATCAAAATGAGCACCATAGACCAAAGCCTAGAAAATTGAGGACATGGCAGAGAAGGGGACATTTTGTGGAAAAGATCCTTTCCTCAACTAGGTGTTTAGGTTTCTTGGAGGGATCTAGTTTTACCTTGAAGATTGCTAGTTAGTAAGTCCAGTTAAAACGAGGGGGTTACCATGAGACCATTGCTAACTTAAATTTGTCCATCCAATAAATAAAAATTGTCTTCATCATTACATAACACAAAGGGTAGATAGATAGATACATAGATAGATAGATAGATATCTACACACACACACACACACACACACACACACACACACACACACACACATACACAAAATCATAGGTGAAAAAGCTTTCAGATGAAGTTTTTTCTGCAGAACTGGTGTGTGTCCTCATTCCTGAAAACACTACCCAGTTGACCACACACTGTTGGTTTGGTGGCAGGAATTACAGAGCTGCTAATAACACTACTATAATAATAACAGCAAGACTTGCAATATCAAGATCCACTTCCTGAGAACTCTTATTTTATGCGTCCCATTTAATTCTCCCCCTAAGCCTGTAAAAAGTTATTACTGCCCCATTTCAGAGACAAAGGACTCAAGGCCCAGAGAGGTTAAATAGCTTGTCCAAAGCCAAGTGGCAGAGCTGGAGTCACACCTATGCCCAAATGCATATGATTCCACTGGCATGCTGTGTTGACTCTTGACAATTTTAACTTGAAAGTCCTGTTTCAGCTGTAAGAAAGAACAAAATCCTGTCCTTTGCAGCAACATGGATGCAGGTGGAGGCCAGCATTCTGAGTGAATTACCACAGAACCAGAAAACACCACCATATGTTCTCACTTATAAGTGGGAGCACACACGGGCATAAGGATGGGAACAACAGAAACTTGGGACTCTGTCTACAGGGGAGGGCAAAGGGAGGGGGCAAGGGTTGAAAAACTGCCCACTGGATACCATGCCAACCACGTGGGTGACGGGCTCAATAGAAACTCAAACCTCATCATCACACAATATGCCCACTCAACTAACATGCACTTGTACCCCTTGAAACTGAAATAAAAATAAAAACAATAAAAGGAAAGTGCTGTTTTAAAGTTCACACCTAATCTGATTCTCCTGAGCATTAAAAATAAACAAACAAAAAACCCCACTCTTTCATTGTGCAGTCACCTTCTTATGAATGTATTTTAAAATAATCTGGTTCCTGTTAACTGGCTTAGTATTGGCCTTGGGCTGCCAGCTGCTGAAAGGGGTGACAGGTAAGGAGGGCCCATTACATGATTCTACTTTTGAATGTCTTGAATTTTCCATAATAAAAAGTTGTTTGGTGTTTTTAATGGGCTCTTTGGAAAGTTGGATGAAGTAAGATGACAATAATTGGTGAAGTGAGATTTCAGGTCTCTGCAGATATCACTGAATGGCAATGTCCCTAATGGCCTCCTACTAATAAGCAGCTCCAGCGTGAGTCCCTCAGAGCTCGGGGTAGCCTCACCACACACGCTGCAGCCTACAGCCTGGCGTCAATCACTTTTACAAGGGTAGGACTGGCTGTTCAGAGAAACTTTCCGACACAGAAAGAATTTTCCCAGCCTCCACCCATCCAGGAAGCTCATCTTCTCAGGTGTGGCAGGTGTCCCAGGAGATGGTGAAAGTGCTGCCGTGTGGGATGTATGAGTGGTCCACGTTTTCTCCTCTCCTCACTGTGAGTCCTTCAGCGAGATTTTTGATAGATCTGGTAAACATTCCTCCAAATTTCCAGAAAAAAAAAAAAACCTACATCCAGGCAAACATTTCATTTCTTACAGGTCCCTCTTTTAATGATCAACAGCTTTGATGATCTCAACCTCTCTAATTTTATTTTTTGGCTATTTTATCCACTGAGACATTTCTTGTTACCAAGAAGAAATAAAAGGTTATGAAAAAAAGGGGGGTGAACAGGTCATACTCACATGCTTTCCTGCTTTTACCTATCACTCCCATAAGACAAACAGCCAGGCCATGTACTGTACTCCTCCCTTTCCTAAAGGAAGGGCCAGGCGGCGAGGGGGTAGCTGACCCAGAGCTACATAACTCTCCTCCCTAGAAAAAAGGAAAAGCTGTCCTTTCACATAATTAAGGTTTTCTTATAGCCACAAGAGGGGCCTTTTTGAAATGGGCTTGGTGTGTTCTCCTCTTAGAACTGTTTGGTTGGTGACACTTGCATTGTGAAGCTTATGTTTGGTTCCAGCACCCGGAAGTTGAAGAGCATTACAATGTCACCAGTATAAATGATCAAGATGAAAGTGATGCTCCCTTCTACAAGGAAGGGGATGGTAAATACATAAAATCCCAAAACTTAAGACAGAAGTTAAATCAAACAGAACAGGTAAATGTAAACTAAAGGAGACAGGCTGAAGGAAACAAGGAACTAGGTACATAAAATTTCTTAGAAAAACTTAGGCATCCATACACCATTCTGTCCACTTCTAGTCCACTAGAGCCATGATAAACTTAGTAGCCAAGGGTGGGCTTTATACAAAAACAAAAAACACATAAAACACGTAAGTTCTATTTGTTTCTCAGTGCCAATACAGCTCTCATTAGAGAAAACCAATTTGGGCTGGGTGCAATGGCTCATGCCTGTAATCCCAACACTTTGGGAGGTGGAGACGAGAGGATTGTCTGAGCCCAGGAGTTCAAGACCAGCCTGGGCAACTTGGCAAAACTTCATCTTTACAATACATAAAAAAAATTAGCAGGACATGGTGGTGCACACCTGTGAGTCCAGCTTCTTGGAAGGCTGAGTCGGAAGGCTGCCTGAGCCCAGAAGGTTGAGGCTTCAGTAGCTGAGATTGTGTGACTGCACTCCAGCCTGGGTGACAGAGTAAGACTCTTGACTCCAAAACAAAAATCAGGCCGGGCTTGGTGGCTCAGCCTGTAATCCCAGCATTTTGGGAGGCCGAGGCAAGAGGATTGCCTGAGCCCGCGGGTTTGAGACCAGCCCGGGCAACTTGGCAAGACCTCATCTCTACAATAAATAAAAAAAATTAGTCGGGTGTGGTGGCACGTGACTGTAGTTCCAGTTACTTGGAAGGCTGAGGCAGAAGTTTCGCCTGAGCCCACAGGTCGAGGCTGCAGTGGCTGTGATTGTGCCACTGCACTCCAGCCTGGGTGACAGGGTGAGACTCCGACTCAAAAAAAAAAAAAATCAAAACAAAAAGACCCACCAATTCGCTTATATGCCATGAACTTATGAGTTGGTGGCATAATCTTTATAGGCTCAAAACAAAGAATGCCAAAATCTTAGAAAGGAGAAAATGGTTACCCCCAGATTAGGGAGCAGGGTATAAAACTACTTATGGGCTTCGCTGCTTTCAGCTCCCTAAGTAGCATAAAGGAGGTGAACAAAAAAACAAAACTGGAATTATCTTGGAGGGCATGCCCCTTGTACACTTAGAATTTCTTCCTCTGGATCAAAGGGTCAACCAAAGTTTTCAACTGGAAGTTTTGAGAAGGTTGTATCATTATTTGCAGAAGGAACATCCCAAGTTGTGGCAAACAGGTGACTGGTTCTTCCACCATGACAATACACCTGCCCACACCACACTGAGTGTTCAGCAGTTTTTGACAAAAAAACGGCATGACCTCCTCATGCCCCACCCTCCCTACTCACCGGATCTGGATCCAAGTGACTTTTTTGTTGTTTCCTTGGATGAAAAAGGTCCTCAAAGGGAAATATTTTGCCAATGTGGAAAAGGTGGAACAAAAAACAGCAGAAGCACTAAAAGGCCTCAAAAGTGACAGAGCTGGAAAACTGTTTTGAGCAGCAGAAAAAGTGTCGATGGGTGGATTGCATCAAAGAGTACTTTGAAACTGACTGAAGCTTAAACATGTAAGAATAAATACACAATTTTTTAAGTAAATAAATTCTGAGTTTTTTGGGTTGTCCCTTATACACAGACATACAACCTAAAATGCTAAGTGAGCCCAATGTGTAAATATATAGAAATAAAAGAAGGTATCATTATTTGGTTGGTTGAAAACAGGTTTCTAAGGAGTCCAGTTGGCCAGAAAACCACAACCCGAAATTACAAGCTGAAGCTAAAGGCAGTGTGCTAGGTTCTACCCTTTGTCAATGCAAGTCTATAGGAGGTTACTCAAAACTACCAGCAATTTAGATACTTTATGGACCGAAGCACACTATCAAAGAATTTGGTTATCTGCCATCATTCGAACATACAAAATAATAATTAATTTTAAAAAGTTGTATGGCCAATGTCCAGGGTAAGTTTATTTTACAGAGAGAAAAAAAAAACAACAAAAAAAACCATGATTTTCCTAGACACCATATAGTGACTGGCAAGTTTCATTTCTCTTTTATCACAGCATACCCCCCAAAAAAGAACCAAAGAAAAAAACCCGCAGAAACACACCAAAACATACCCCATTACCCCCTTAAATTAGCAAACTTAAAATTAAATCTTGAAGAAGTATTTTGTTATAATTTGATTCAAATTCTATTTACAAATTATATTGCACTTATAAAAATAGCAACATTTCTATTTTGATAGTAGTTTATTTTGCTTTATTGTGGTTTCATATCTGGATATAAAAACTTTAAAGCTTTCTTGAATTAAAAATCATACTTCCTTTTGCAGTACATAATTTATTTACCCACTGAATTTCTGAATCAGGCTTTTCTTTTTGTGCTTTTCTACAGTATTTTATTTTACAAAGGGTATACACCTTCGGAATAGGGACAGTTGAACACTGGACTCACAAGAGATTCATTCAGGAAAAGTTAAAGTGTAAGAAATGAAATATTAGTAGTCTAATCCTTTGGTTCAACATTTTTTTTAAAAAAATCAACTGATGTAATTTATAAATTGTTGGTAATTCATCTTTTTGGTTAAAAACAAATCCACCATGTAGATTACTGATTAAAATACAACACTGCTTTCAAAGTACCACATTCCTGGTCTCATTTCACCGCCCAAGGATGCTACCATTTACAACTGGTTGGACGTGATGACACAGGATACAGTAAGGCACAAGTGGATGGTACAAATCGAAACAAATACTTAAGGACTTGTTTTTCTGCACAAATACTAAAATATGTACCGTTTTCAAGATAAAATAACACAAAAGAAATACATTTTTAATGAAACCTATACAAAGTTTTTAAATTTACACCATCTGAGCTGCCAAAAAAGATTTTTTAAAGTATCCATTTTTCCCCATACATAAAATTCTCTCTCATCAGTAGGCCCAAGAGAACTTGGGTTCAAATGTCCCAGCACTTTGTAGAAGGGAGGAGGACAAACATTCCCCTTCCTGCTCTCCCTTACCCCAACATAAGACAAAAACAAAGGTCCGATGTTTACAGTAGTGTATTCTACATGGTACAAACAACTGCAATTAAAAAAAGAAATCATGCCGGGAGACCATGGGTGTGAGTGAGAGTAAGGCACTTCCTGGGAGAGAGCAGCGTCCCACACTCCACAGGAGATGATGCACAGGTGCTGGTCACACAAGGGTCACAGGGGCTCCTCAGAAGCAGACAGGAACGTCTCGACAGCAGAGGAAGACACGGGAGGTAAAACTCGAGGCGCACTTCTACACAGATGTGGTCACTCGGTCAAGAGTGTGATTAAGCTCGTTTTTGTTGGAATCCAGTCCTTTAGCAGCATTCATGTCATTCCGTAAATTTTCCACTGTCTTTTTCATGCTCCTTAACTCCCCTGGGTGTGGGGTGGCTCGTCTTAGAAGTGTCCTCTAAAAGCAAACAGTAGAGTGAATGTTTTGCATTTACTCCATGACTTTTTCAAAACCTGCGGCTTCAAGGCATTAGCATTCCAACATAGACCTTACCTTCTTGGAAATTACAAGGGAGAGTGGGGAAAAGAGCTTTCCTGTGCATTTATCAACTGCTCACGGGCACTGAATGGAAGATAAAAGTGTTTTCTATGACTTATCTAATCACAATGGGATGGTTACTTTTAGAACAAAATACATTCTAAAATATGAGATTAGTGTGAAATAAAAATAAACTTCCAAAATAGTAAGAACGTTTTTTAAATTTAAAATTTGATTATAGGGTATGGAGAAAGAAAAAGATAAAGGAGTAAATAATAAATCCTAAATAGAAGTCATTATAAGATTTTATTATTACTCAAAGTGACTAGAGCTCCCTTCAATCCTTGAAACACGAGAGCTGAAGAAAGAGACAGCAGGAGAGAAGGATTTCCTTTCTCATTTTGCTGCTGGGTATGCTGTTTATATGGCTACTTATGAATACTCACATTCTTCTAAGAAAGACCAGAGTGTTGGAAGTTAAGTCACAGGGTATAGGCAATTTAAAAAATATTGTCTTATTTAATATGGTACATGATCTTAGCTTATAAAACAGTATTTACATCTTTCAAATGCCCTACCCAGGAGCTTCAGGAAGAATCAAACTAGGTTATCAAAATGCTGGAAGAGAAATATTGAGACAAGGAAGTAACTGGTGAAATAATCACACTCTAGCAAGTCTTAAGGTCAGCAGTGAAAAGTTATATATGTTGAAGTTATTTTGTCATCCCTAATTTCCATTCTGTACTCTCCTACCATAAATGCTTAAAATTCCATTTGGTGACAGCTAAAATAACAAAGACTTACAGGCAATAACTTGAAACCGCCCTTTGTTTGGGGGGCTGAAAGTATTCCCTCTAACTCTGCTTGTGAAAATCTCAATTAGTGCAAGGAATTTAAAAGCCCAATTCAACTCGTAGGAAGATGTCAAGAATTATTATCAACTCCTAGAGATGCTGGATACCTGACAGACATTTTCAAGTATGAAAGCGAGTAAGGGTGGTTGGTACTTTCGAATCTATTCCTGATTCCTGAATGAAAATCTGTTGAGGTAACCCAACTAAAATCACAACGCTCCACAGGAAGGTTCCAGTAACCTGGTTCCAAAATAAAGAGGGGGATGTCTGGCACTAAGTCACCTCATGGCAAGTGAATGGAGTCCATGCAGCAAAGCCATAAGTGGGGTGAAGAGTGGGAGGAGACCTCCACCACTGGGAAACAACAGAAAGAATCCCCAATCAAAAGAAGACATACGAGCAGCCAACAGATACATGAGAAAAAGTTCAGCCTCACTAGTCATCAAGGAGATGCAGATTAAAACTACACTGAGATACCACCTAACTCCAGTCAGAATGGCCATCATCAATAACTCAAAAAATAACAGATGCTGGAGAGGATGTGGCGAAATGGAAACACTTCTACACTGTTGGTGGGAGTGTAAACTAGTACAGCCTCTGTGGAAAACAGTGTGGCAATTCCTAAAAGTTCTAAAAATCGACCTTCCATATGACCCCGCAATCCCCCTACTAGGAATATACCCAGAAGAACACAAATCACTCTATAAAAAAGATACCTGCACACGTATGTTTATCGTAGCATTGTTCACAATAGCAAGAACATGGAACCAACCATGCTGCCCATCAAAAGAGGACTGGATTAAAAAAATGTGGTACATATACACAATGGAATATTACGCAGCCATAAAGAACTTCGCAGCAACCTGGAAGGAATTAGAGCCTATAATACTGAATGATCTTTCACAGAAACAAAGAACCGACTGTCACATGTTCTCACTCATAAGTGGACCTTGAATAACTATGGTAATACTATAAGAAAAGGATTGACAGTGGCGGGAAACTGCAGGGGGCGGGGCAGGGAGGTGAGATTGACAGTAGTGGAAATCTGCCTGGGGAAGGGGAGCCATACCTCATCAACAAGGCTACCTGCACAATGAATATTTATACCTCACAATTTTAAAATAAAAAAAAGTTAAAAGTTAAAAAAAAAAGAAAACGGTGGGAGTGGGAGGGGAAACTATCACAAAGAAAAAGCACCATAAATTATTCAAACAAACAAAACCAACAAAAGTTCCATGTGCCTTATTTAACTTTTGTGACCTAGTACCAAGAAGAACCTAGTTTTGTCTTCTAAAAAAGTTCCTAAATGCTGAAGATAAAACAGAGAGCACAATATTTGAAAATAAAATCCTTTTTATAGGCCATTCTCAATCTTTGACTTTTCAACATCCAGAGAGGCAAGGAGTCTCCATTTCCATACCATTTCATTGTCGTCTTCATCTTTTTCATCTTCCAAAAACCGAATGGCACTGACTCTGTGGACTGCACGCTCATTCCAGGCTTCATCAGCGACATCACTGACCAAGCTCTCCAGCGCGCCACAGCGAGACAGATTCTCTGCAGAGAAAAGGGCACGTCAACAGGGAGTGATGGTTCACGTGACCGGCAGCTGCTAAGCAGTAACTTCAAGGCCAACTGGGCAGAATCCATGGGAGCAGAATCCATATGGAGTCTAACTCCAGAAATAAGGGGAAAGAATCCATATGGGGCATAACTCCAGAAATAAGGGGGCAGAATCTCTATGAAAACCCAAGGATATAACACAAGAAATAAGGGAGGCAAACCCTTGTCTTAATCTCGAAGTCTTGGCTTTAAAAAACAACAAAAATCATCAAAAAGAAAAAGGCCTGGGACAGAGTTGTCCCTTCTTTTTTTCATAATATACAATTATATTTGAAATCATATAAAATACCTGCTAAGTTAATGATTTCCTATTTCGTTACAGAATGTCATAATAATTAGGAGTCCCTTTTCCATAATCCTCTTTTAATAACTGCAAACATTTTCTGACAGTGATGTGGCCCCACGTGTTGGACACCAGTGCTCTCCTCAGTAACATATTCTACTGCAGTTTTCTCCTAGGGTCTTAAGAGCTCTTCTAATGCGGCTGGGACTGACGTGCAAGGTGGCTTTGGGACCTCCCATTTGGACCACCATTCGCCCCAGGGCATTCCAGTTCTGCTCTGTCAAACTCAATTCTCAGCAAAGGAATTATAATAGCATTTGATGTTAGTGTGACTATTTAAAAAACATACACAAAATTTACATAGTAAAGATACAATGACTCAAAATAATTCACTGGCTCAAAAAAAATTATGCCAATAGTGTTAACTGTGAATCCTCCAAACTATCAGCTTGGATTTTAAGACACTTGGTTAACTTTTTTTTAGAAGTACTGTATTTTCAGCCTTAGCTATAATTCAGAACTAAAATGCTGGTTACAGAATTTCAGACATGCCTTTTTTTTTGCTGCAAGGATGTAGGGGAACTTTTCCAGAGGAGTTTCACAAAGGCCTCACCTGAGCTGGCTTGAGGTGCAAATCAAACAAAACACACTCATATATGGAAGAAAGAGGAATTATGTTTGAATACAAGGGAAAACTCCAAAAAACTGGAATAAACTGGAATTATTTTTTGGAGGGCAGGTCCCTTGTAGTATAGACTCCCTCCACTAGGTGTTACGGGAATCCATCAGCATCAGTATACCAGCTAATGTTGTTGTAAGAGGCTGTGTTCAACTTCTGTGAATGTTGTTTTTTTTTTTTTTTAAGTTGGAGTCTCACTCTGTAGCTCAGGCTGGAGTGCAGTGGCATGCTCACGGCCACTCCAGTGTCTACCTGCTGGGCTCGGGAGATCCTTTCATCTCAGCCTTCCAAGTAGCCAGAACTACAGGCGCGCACTACGGCACCCGGCTAATTTTTTATTTATTGTAGAGATGAGGTCTCACCAAGTTGCCCAGGCTGGTCTTGAGCCTGCAGGCTCAGGCAATCCACTAACCTCGGCCTCCCAAAGTGCTGGGATTATAGGCTGAGGCACTGAGCCTGGCCTATTGTGACTTTTTTTGTGGAGATTCTTTCAGTGAGTTTGCCCATTTCATGACGGGTTATTTACAGGAACAACCTGCCCACACCATACTGATTGTTCAGTGTGTTTTTTGTTGTTGTTTTTTTTTTTTACCAAAAACAGCATGATCCCTGTGCCACACCCTCCCTATACATTCGATCTTGCCCAAGTGAACATATATTTATATATATATAAATTATATTATATATATATTATATATATATATACACAAAAATATATATATATATATATATTTTGTTTGTTTGTTTGTTTGTTTGTTTGTTTGTTTGGGGTATCCCTGGATGAAAAAGTCCTCAAAGGGAAACATTTTGCCAATGTGGAAGAGGTGAAACAGAAAACAGCAGAAGCACTAAAAGGCATAAAAATGGACAAGTTCAAGAACCGTTCTGAGCAGTGGAAAAAGTGTCTCAATAGGTGCACTGCATCAAACAGAATACTTTGAAGGTGACTGAAGTTCAAACATGTAAGAATGAATATATAATTTTTTATAAATAAATTACTTTGTTGAGGAGTGCCTTTCTTGTATTAGCTCCTACTCATTCTTGTGGCCATGTGAATATTGACCTTAAATTAAATTCACCTTGGCATGTGGGTTCAGAAGGCAGCTGAGGAAGTAAGACACAGGTTAAAATCTTCTCTCCTGTGCTGTGATCTGTGTCTGTCTGGAACGTCAGCAGAGGCTGCGACTGGTTGTCAGACAACCACAGTGCCTTTAACTTCAAGGCAGTCAGGGACAAAGGCAGGTGCAGCAACCTAATTTGAAACAAAAGGAGACATCGCAACCTCAATTTTTGTAATTAATTCAATTTCTGTCAATAAAAAACAGGATAAAAAATTAGAAGACAATTCCTGAGATTTGATTCAAACTGAAGAAGAGGTGATGTCCATAAGAAGACACTTGGCACACTCTGTGCAAGTAGACTCTAGCAGGATCCTGAGTTTACCTTTTCTGCTATCACCTCTCTTCTCAGAACTTCCAGGCCACAGGGCCAAAGACATGTGTGATTTCAGGACACATTATTAGATCTTGTACTAGGCTTCAATTTGAAGGTGAGAAAAAGTCAGCATAATTGTGGAAGGACCCAGAAGCAGGACTTCTTACTGCCTCCAAAGGCAGCAGTCTTGCTGATAGGGCTGGTGTGAGGTGGGGGTGACCTGTCTCCAGGAACACCTGGCAAATTAGGTTGGGAGGAAGGAGTTGGCTGGAATGCCAAAGAGTCTAAGTTGCAGTTGAAATAAAGATTAAAAACGATTTTGCATGGATTTCATTTGCTTTCTCTGGGGAGATTATTTCAGGTATCCCATTTTAAATGTGTATATTTTTGTTTCTAGAAGCTCCCACTTCTCAGACTCCTACGTGATAACTAATATCCACATCAGATTGTTTCTGTTTCCAATGAGGTAGTACTTCTGAAAGTATTTTAAACATTGTAATGTGACATTCAAGATTTGTCTTATATTTACGTTTGAGCAAAGATTTGACAGACTGTCTACCACCAGTAAAGTCTATTTAGTAAAGACCACTCCCAGAAATCACATGTATACCTAGCTCCAGTTAACACATGTGGGAAATCTACTCAGACATCTTACCAACAGATTAATATTGAATTATCATGTATATGTATAATATATACATATATATACACACACACACCATTTGAATTGACAGAACTATGTACAGATATGAAAACAAGTTGCATTCCAATAATGTAAAACTAACCAGGGTAAAATTAGGACTAAACTGGTTACTTTAATAAATGAAGTAAAAAAAATATATATCAAGAAGTACATAGCGAATACTAACAACAAATGCATTATTATTTTTTTTTTTGAGTTGGAGTCTCACACTGTCGCCCAGACTGTAGAGCAGTGGCACGCTCCCAGCCACCACAGCCTCAACCTGCTGGGCTCTGGCGATCCTTTCGCCTCAGCCTTCCAAGTAGCTGGAACTACAGGTGTGCACTACCAGGCCCGGCTAATTTTTGATTTATTGTAGAGATGAGGTCTCGCCAAGTTGCCCAGGCGGGTCTCGAACTCACGGGCTCAGGCAATTCACTCACTTCGGCCTCCCAAAGTACGGGATTACAGGCTGAGCCACCAAGCCTGGCTAACAAATGCATTATTAACGAACTTTTCACAATAATGGTATGTTTTGCAAAATATTTCTAATGTATTAGTTACAAAGATGGGAAAATATTTTCTTTTCCTTAACAGTTGAAAGCTGTTAGAGAAGGCTGGTCTGGCCACATATGTGTAGTGGATGGAGTACTGAGAAGAGCTGTGAGCTTGTAATTTATGTGGGAATGAGGTTCTAAAGCTGATGCCTCTATAGGAACTACATACGTTAAAGTAGCATTGAAAAGACTCTGTGTATTGTTCACTACTGTATTTCACTAAAGAGAGTCACACTGGATGAGAAAGATGTATTTTTAAGTCCTAGAATCCACCCAGTGCCGTGATATGCTCAGACCAAAAGAAGGACGCTTCAGGGAGTTGGAGGGACAGCAGGGTCACAGCTCTATCTCTCCTCACGGTCAGGTATTTGTTCTTCAAGAGAATCTAGAGTGAAATCTCGAATGCTTACACAAAAATGATTTCTCCCTCTACCCAAAGGCTGTTGCACGCATGTACACTCAAATGTAAGAAAGTTAATGGCATGTATTTGCCAGGCACTGTGACGGGAACTTTTAAAAATACACTGTGAAAGCTTAAAGCACATCAAACTCTTTTATTCTACTGAAGAAAAGGATAATTTCTCTTGAATTTGTTTCCTATTTCCTTTAAAAAAGGACCTAAGCTAGTATGTTTAGAGTTTTAAGTCTTGGGTATGAAACTCGGTCAGCATCTCTACCTTTCCTAATCATGAGAGCACAGAGATAAAAAATCAAGACTTGAGAACTGGAACAATACACAGATACTCAAACACGGTCATCAAAACTTCTCAGACTAATAACTGGCTTCCTGGCTGAATGTCAAGCAAAGGCATAAATAAAAGGCTAAAAAGAGCTTCAGTGAAAAATAACAGCTTCTAAGGATTTTTATACCTTATGACAAAAGCTGAAATAAATTACTAGACTCTATGACAAATCTTACAATCATATTTCAACTCAGATGAACAAGTGGCCTAAAACCCCAGTTTTCCTGCAAAGAATCCAAGTTTTGGCCTGAATATAGAGCTGCCCACTGTCTTGTAGACAGAAGTACTAGCAGTGGTGTCGAGGAGAAAAAAAGGCCCTGTTCCAGTCTGTCCAGTCTGCACACAGAGATGCTACAGGCTGGGCCGACTCTCACTGGCTCACTGTGGCCTGGGGAGAAAAAGACATACATGGCAAGCCATCACAGCTACAAGTCAGAAAATAGAAAAAAAAAAAAAAAAAACCCAACACATTCCTGCTTTCCAGAGGAGTTAATAATACATTTTTGGTTTATTCTGGTACCTTCTGTATACTACGGAATAAGAATCAACACAAGAAACCACAGACTCATGTATATACAACTCTGTGTTCTATTTAGGACCACATCCCTCTAGAAATAAAAACCTGTGGTTACTATTCACACCAAAGGTACGAGGATGAAAGCAAATGAATAACCAAACCATGAACCTCTTGTCTCTAGTTATATCTATGGCCAACCCAGCCCCAAGTGACCCTCCATGCCTCTGAACTACTACAGCAACTACTTTGTCAAATTTATGTAACACTTACACGTGGCCTGATGATTAGTGTACATTAGCTAAATCTATGATTGAAGACTTCTTACAATGTAATGTTTCACCTGCCTGTTACCCTCTACTAGAATTTTTCATTTTAAGCAAAGTTTTCCAGAAATATTTTAAAGTACATATAAATTAAGAACACAATCAGTGAAAAAATTTTAACGGTACCAAAATATCTAAAATGAAAGCCCCCTATTCCCTCATGACTCTACTCCTCCTCCAGGGGAACTGCTATGACTATTTTGGTGTAATGCATACGTAAATTTTTGTTTTAGCTTTAGAATCGAGGTCTCACTCTGTTGTCCAGGCTAGAGTGCAGCGGCACCACCATGGCTCATAACAGCCTCGACCTCCTAGGCACAAGTGATTCTCCTGCCTTAGCCTCCCAGTTAGCTGGGAACATAGGTGCTCGCCAACATGCCTGGCTAATTTTTTAGTTTTTAGTTTTGGGGTTTTTTTTGTAGAGACAAGGTCTCCCTTATGTTATCCAGGCTGGTCTCAAACTCCTGAACTCAAGCAATCCTCCCACCTCTCAGGGTGCTGGGATTTCAGGTGTGAGCCACCAAGCCCAGCCTGTTGTTATTTAGGTGGAAAAAAAGTAAAAATGAGAGCACTACATACTTCTCAACACTTGCTGCTGTTTTCACTTGCTGTTTCCTGGGTATCCTTGTACATCACTACATAGAGAAATGACTCATTCTTTGACTGTTGAGTTAGTTTTCCACCATATGACTTTGCTGTTGTGTTGTCTTTTAATGTTTTTAATTCAACTCTTTACATTAGATAATACATATATACACAGTACAAATTCAAAAAATATAAACTATTTCCCAACTGACAGCTATTATGTTTAGTGTTCAGTACTACTACTTTTACTAATATTGACAGCCATTATTTCCAGTATTCAGTACTGCCAATCTTGCAAGTAAGGAAGATTCTCAAATACCTGGATGAGTGTGTTTGGTGGATATTCCTATGGGAGGGTATCTAAGAATCAAAGAATTCTGTGTTCTGTGCCCCTGGGTAACTAATGATACAAGATACCTTCTTCCTTACTGTCATAAAGGGTTTGATACCTCATTTTCAAGTGGCATGTTACAGTAATCCTTGCAATAACTTATCCTATCAAACTTGTAAAAGAAAGTTTCTGGAAACTAACAGTGTGGTCTCCCTGCTGCCATGTGCTATTTTGAAATGCTTGAGAGAAGAGGTAGAAACTTCTATTATATTTGGTATGATTTCCCAGGGTGTGACATTTCTACAAACCAAAGGCTGATAAGGTAGCCATTTATTATTATTATTAGTTTCTATACTGATATTTTAAATAAGTAGTGATTAAATATTTCAATAGGCTTAAAATCTGGTTATGAATCTATATATACAAGGACTAAATGACACACTTAACTAACTCAGATGACAGCAATGTAACTCAACTTTTTAATTGGGTTTTCTCCACCCTACCTCAAGCATAATAAAAATTTAACTTTCTCTTCTTCTGAGAACTGGAGAATGGGGCCTTCTCTCTTGTAAAACATAGTTTTAGATATCAGAGTTATTTTTCTGCTCAAGAATTGAGGCAAATTCATGCTCACTAGTATGGCAAGAATCAGGGAATGTTTAGTCATTGAGTTTCTATTGCTGGGGGTGAAAGGTCAGGAAAGAACTGCCCTCCTAAGCTATAAAGGCTCATGTTACGCTTATTAGTTCAGCAGAAATCCAACATTCAACTCAAATTAATCCTGAGTTTGCAGCAACCAGCTAGTGGTCTTAAGACTCTGTCAAGATGTCCTGAGTGCATTAACTTTTAAAAGGTGAGCATTCCCTGAGGTTATAACTTACCTCTAGATTCCAGCTGAGTATGGCTGTTTATTTAGCACCACTGTCTATTATCCATTAGCAAGCGTGAAAAATGGTGACTCGTGCCTGACCAAAGTGATCAGCTAATCAGTACTTGAGAGACAGTCCCCCAAAACGTCCTCAAGCTGCTGGTCTTTACCATTTACGACCGCTGACATTTCTCCCTGGTTGGACACTTTTCTCCTATCTAACTACATCACACTCCAAAGCAAACGGTAAATTCCTTTGGGCAAAGAAGCCTGTGATGGAAGACATTTTGCTGAGGTCCGCTATTCATCCTGTGAAGCTATTAACATTTTCATTCTATCAACAAATATTTACCAGGTATCTATGATGTGCCAGGCACAAGTGACATGATGGCACATACATCAGAAGATCTGACTTTAAGTAATTTCAAGTCGAGGAGGGTTGCCCACATGTAAAGAGGCAATTATCATATGGCACTGTGAGTGCCACAGCAGGGAAAATTCAGACTCAGAGAGATCTCCTGGAGAAAATAAGGCATGAGTGATAAAAGGAGCCAAGAAGGCAGAGAGGTGGGTCTTAGATGGGAAGAATAGCTAATACAGGTTGAAGGGGAAGAAAAGTGTGTATGCCACTTGGGGAGCTAAAACTAGCTCAGAATGGCTAAGACAAATCAATGTTCTACAAAGATGAAGAAAAGGTTTATTCTGGAAACAGGTGAGCAGTCCAATACAACTTTGGTTCCAAAACCTGAGAAATGCTGCTGCTGTGACCTTAGGGATACTAGTGAGGGACCTTAACTTTTTTTAGATTATGAATCATTAAAAAATTCCAACATCAGCTGTGAAAATGTTGATGAATACAGAGTTTTGTCTGCAATCTCAGGGAGCTGAGAGTCACCAGTAGAGCAAATTGAGGCACCTGGTTAAAGTCAAGTTCAAACTCAACCAAGCCCATTTTGTGGGTAAGGAAACTTTGAGGCCCATGATGGCTTACAAAAGCTACTTTAAAAAGCTAAGGTATGGGCAACCTCCTCAGGTCCCCTCCTGCTGTGGGAGCTTTTCTATCCTCTTAATAAATCCTGCTTTCTAAAACAAAAACAACAATAAGAAAACACTAAGATACAACCTAAGTGTCCCCTTTCTCAGGCCAACTCTCCTTCCCTTATACCACTGTACAGTCATCCGGGAAGCATTCCTACAGATGTGTCTGTCCACTTGCCCTCTAAAGGACCCCATGGTCAGCCTGTCCTGGCCTTCCCTGCTCCATCAGGTCCAAGCATGCTAGCTCCCAGACTAGAAATACCCTGGGACCTGGGTCATTTGACTAATAGGTCTCATTTCCATAAAATGTCACAAAGGCCCAGCCAAGATGGGGGTGTCTGTACATTTGTTTCTCTCAAGCAAAGCAAACCAGAACAGGCTTACCGGTTCCCTGCCACATCTAGGACGTGAAGCTCTGTCGCCTGTGACACTTCTGCAGGTATCCGAGTTAGTCTGTTGTCACGCACGCAAAACACAGTCAGGCTGCAGCATCCACCAATCTGCAATGGAAAAGAAAATACATGTTTCCGGTTTTGGGGGGTAGATGGGGTGGAACCACAGTAACTTGCTTATCACACAGTATGAAACGGATGCATAAACATACACCACATATTTCAAGTCTCACTGATGACCAACAGTGATTAATTGAAGGCATACAAGACAGAGTCCCACAGATTCACAAAAACTTCTGCGAAATGTTATATATACATGTCCTAAATTAAATCAAGGAAATCAGTAATACCGTTCAAAAATGTCATTCTGAAAAGAAAGTCGTTTTCCACTGCTGATATTTAATTCAACTGCATCTGTTAAATATGTTAACCAAACGGTACAAGTCCCGACAAACATTGTTCGGCAATATGGGAGTTTAACAATTCTGGTTTCAAAAATTAGGCCAACAATGATTCTGATAGACACGTATATAACTCAAGACTTACCCATTGTATTTACTTCAGTGTTCCAGTTTATTTTTTAAAACAAGGAATGTTTAGTAGACTATATGGTACATGAATTCCCACCATATATCTTTTAATAGCTTTTGGACATTCATAAATTAATTTGGCAAATCACTTTCCTTTGATGAATGCAACATTAACCATATCTTAGCAAAAAGTGAATTTAGTAAATATATACATTCATTTACTCAGATATGACCTGTTGGTAAAAGCACATAAATCAGATTGGGTGTGTTCAGGGTATGGCTGTAGATGAAGCACATAAATCACCATCTGCATCCACATCCAACTTGACAATCTTTTTTTTTTTTAAGTGAGCAATTGAAAGGTAACTGAGCTTTATATACATCTGGTCTTCAAAAAAACAAACACAAAAGAACTCAATGATTCCCTTGAACAAACTGAATGTGGTTTTTACGGTTAGGAAAGCTGAACCAAGGGGGTGGAAAAATAACTCAATCCCAGACACAACATTCTGCAGGATTCTATAAAACAACTACGTTCTTCTTGTACTCACTGTCCTAAGAGCAATTGCTAGAAAAAGATCATGAAGGAACCTATTGATGTCTCTCTGACACATGGAAAAACACTACTTCAGAGTCTCCCACTTGAGGAAGAGCATGAGACATGAATGGTCAAGGATATCCGAATATATTTATATCTTCTGCCCTTTTCTATTTATATATGTGTTTAATATGTGTCTATAATATCCTAAAAAGCAGAATGCATATAAATGAATGGCTTCATAATTATGTACAATCTTTTTCTTTTCTCCCCTAAGAGTTAATAGATTTTAAAATAATGTACTGAACCATAGTATTTAACCATACTAGATATAAAATAAAAATAAATGTATAAGAAAACATGGACTAACATTTATCTCTGGTCATGTGGAAAGCACCCAGATTGTGTAGAGAAGCTTTTAAATTGTTCCCTTGATTTCTCAGTATTCAAATATTCACATTTCCCATCCCAGCAAAAACGATTTATTCACCATACTCTAAAATACATCTTGTGTCTTTGATCCCACTGTTTCTTAGAGAAACGCCTTTCTTATTTCTGTCTTTTTAAATCTTAACAATCATCCAAAATTAGCTAAACATCCTCTATTCCTCCATAAAGTCTTCCCAAAACCCTCTGGTCCATATGACAAATTGCTCTTTGTATTTATTTTGTAATTATGGTCTAACTGTCTGACAGCAGCACAAAAACCTTGTGAAGATTTCTAAGATCATTTGACTGAGTTGCTGTTTAGCTCACACACGTTTCCACATAACCAAGGTTCCTGGGCATGTTTAGTGCCCCATCCTACCTACCCGCCACACACAGCCTATCTGCCTACCAAATCTCGCATTTAGGTATGCTTATATACTTTATTTATTTACTTACTCATGAAAGATCGTAACCTAAAAGTTATGGGCTTGTATGTGTAGCAATAGAAGCAACAAAACTCTTTTTTGTTCTAAGTAAGAATCACCAGAGTAGCTTCTCTTAGGTTTGTAACTCATAGGGCTCCAATAGAGTGCCTTGGAAGAGATGTGCAGCCAGATCCTTCATGTGGCTTAGTATGTCTTCCCTCCCTCAAGAAAGGGAGACATCAGTTTTACTCCTGGTGCCCAGGAATATCAAGGAAGGAAAGCAATCAAAACCCTGATCCTTTTGAGGACAGACATAATCAGATTCTCTAATAGATTTAGATAATCCCAGCAAGGATCTGCTGGTTAGAAGGAATGCCCAAGGTCCATGTGAGGCCTCCTTCCCCCACACTCACCCATGGGAGGAACTTCTGCAGAGACCTGGGTCAGTGGTGGGGCTGCATGCCATGAGGGAGACCTTCCAGGTCAGCCTTTGGCTGGGGCTGGAGACCCCTCGACCCTGCCATGCTGGCCTAGCTTCAAAGAGACAAGATTTATGTGTGTCCCAAGAAGGTAGAACACATATCAGTTATTCAGATGATCATCCTGACGGGATACTAAGCTCTGCAGGGCATATAGAGCTGAGACTACACTGTGATCCTGGGAATCTTGTCAGAAGCTGTTCACTGCTCTAAGCCACCTGCAAGGTATCTGTTTTGGGGATCTGCTGTATATAGCACGTGAATATTTTCTGCTTGTATCATGTGCATATACTATATAGCAAAAATTAACTAATTAAAGTGGGCCAGAGAGGGCTCTAAAAGCTCTGGACAAGTTAACATCCCTTAAGTATCCAGGGGGAAACAGTGTTTATTTCCAGTGCAGCATGTGAACTGTCTACTGTGTTTATAGTATCTTTTTTTTTTCTTTTTCCTTTCCCACTCTGATCTCACAGCCATTGGAGACTTCAAGGGGTGGAAAGCAATTGTGGACAAGAGCCTCTTAGGTCCTCTGGGTTGTCAAAGCAGGCAGTGTGACCTCCTGATCCCTATTGTCTCTGATTTTGGGAAAACAATGCCAGCAAAGAGCACATGTTGTTGCAGAGTGTGCTGGGCAGGCCTTAATCACTGACAAAGGCACATGCTGTTCCGGGCAAACACTCATACACACAGAGCCCTCTTTCCGAATCAGTTGGGAAGAGATGGCACGAACCTCTGGGTTTCAGAAAAGATTAGGAAGCATCCAAAACTATAACGCAAAAGAGAGTTCATTATGGACGTCAAAAGGGATGTAGTGCGATAGAGGGGTGGATGCTTGGAGATCACACAGACCCAGGTTACAACTCAGGGTCAGTCATGTGCTATGTGAGTTTGGATATGTTACTTTAACAAAAAGTAACAATAAGGATTAAATTAAATGAACCCACATATATACTTTTGCACCCATCACAAAACCTGGTCTATTTTTAGTGCCAAATAAATGTGATAACTAATTTTTTTCCAAGAAGCGAAAACCCCAGATCCCAATGATGAGTAAAATCAACACTTGAGCACCTACTGTATTCTAGGAAATATTGGAAATCTCTTTCCTGAACTCATTTGAGCATCTTAAACAAAACAAAACAAAAAACTATCTCCCTAGCAATACAGCACAGTGACATTTAGCATTAATAACACTGAAGAACTGACATTAACTCAGTATTATATTATAAATACCATTCATGTATATTTTGGGTTCAGGAGGCTGTGTGGACAGGTCCCTTAGTGGTCACCAGGATAAAATGTCTGTATCACTTAGGACTTCTGGGAAGTAGAGTCTGTTTAAGTAACTTATTACCAGTTATGTAGGAAGCTGATTATTTTTAAATTTCCCTTAAACCACATAATAGCACCTTCCCAGAACACAAGGGGTTGAACTTGGATTCTCTGAAAATTACAGAATGTAACTGGGAATCCTTGTTTAGCTGTTTTGTGTCTCTCTTAATTCAAAATGATACTGTTTTTAAACTGTTTGGCATTGATCTAACCCATCTCAAGGAGACAGGACCTGCAGATCATTGAGCAAATCTCTGCCCAACTTTCACTAAGTGTTAATTGCCTGTAGGTTACATCACCCTAGAGGAGATAATCAGACAGATTCAATGATTCAAAGAGAAAGCCTATGTTAGTCACCTTTGTCTGTTTATATCTTGCAAAGGCCTGCTCTAAGTATAAAGGAACTTTCATTTTCCTTCAGTATTTTACTTTCAATATTATTTGTTACAGAATTGAGCCCACATTTCACTGGCAAAAAAGAAAAATGTACAATAAGCAAAATCTGGCCAGAATTTGAACAGAAATAATATGATTCATAATTTTAGAACCCCATCATCATCTGAGGCATATTATTCAAATGTTCCCTATTTCATAAATATTTTGGGAAATCATGTGGTTTTAGGATTCCCTAAATTTCTGAATCACTGACATAAAAATATCCACAAATAGCAATGGCATTCTTTTTCTGATTATAAAAAAGTAATTTACACTGACTTTAAAATAAAAACCATTATACACACACAGGAAAGCACAGTGGAAAAAAGTAAATCAAATCCTACCACAAAGGGATGATCAGTATTAACTTTTTAAGGTACCATCTTTCAGTATTAATGCCATGCATTTGTGATTATACATATACACTTTAACAAATTGAGGACCAACACTATGATCTTTGGCACCTTTGCTTATGTACGGAATCAAGAACATTCTCCCATGTCATATGTTTCTAAAAGGATTTTTCTTGACTGCATAATTACTTCCTTCTATGGGTGTATCACAGTTTATTTAACAAGCTGTCATTTATTGCTGTATGACCCTGGGCAAGTTACTTAACCACTTTCAGTCTCAGTTTCACAATGTGTTGAATACTGATAATGATTTAATACGCCTCATAGGTGAGCTAGGTTGTGAAAATAAGAATAAGTGTAAAAGCACTTGACATAGTGCCTGGCACATGTTGGCTGCCCCCATCCACGCTTGGTATGGTGCCCGAAACATTCTGGATCAGGTGAGAATGATTCTTGTGCCTCAATCTTACTATATCTCCATGAATGTGTTCTTAGGATAAATTCCTAGAAGTAGAAATGCAGAATCAAAGGGTATATATATTTCGAATATTTTCAATAATCTTACCATATTCCCTTCCAGGACTAGGCCATGATGATTTATACTTATACAATAGTATACACTTTCCTACAGCCTAGCCAACATTTAGTATTATTATTTCTTTAATCTTGAAAATATGTCAGGTTAAAATGCTTTCATTAGTATTTTGGGGAACACTGATGAGGTGGAAATTGTTTCACGTTAACTGCCACTTCTGTTTTTTCTTCTGTAAATCACTTGCTGATTTTTGTGGAAGATTCTTTGTTTTCATCTACTTTTCAACAGTGGGTACATCTTTTCCTCAGTGATGTAAAAGAACTTGTAACAGAGTGAAGACACATCTCCTTTGAGATGGTATAAATATCTATCTGTTCCAGACCGTCTTTACCTTCTTGAAGATCAGAAATCTAATTTTCATGTACCCCTTAACTGTTTGAGGTTTGTTTTTTGTTGTTGTTGTTTTTGTCTGTTTGTTTCAGTTGGAGCATCACTCTTTTGCCCAGGCTGGAGTGCAGTAGCACAATCAGGGCTCATTGCAGCCTCAACATCCTGGACTCAAGTGATCCTTCCATCTCAGCCTCCTGAGTAGCTGGGACTACAGGCACGCACAAACAAACTTGGTTAATTTTTTTTTATCTTTTTGTAGAGATGAGATCTTTCTATGTTACCTAGACTGGTCTCAAACTCCTGGGCTCAAGCAATAGTTCCGCCTCATTCTCCCAAACTGCTGAGATTATAGGTCTGAGCCACCGCACCTGGCCAACTGTTTCTCTTATGACTTATTTCCTCTTTCTAGTTTAAGAATTCCTTCTCCATCTTGAAATCTTATGGTCAACTACATTTTATTCTAAGATTTTTAAGAGCTATATCATCTATTTAATCAATAATTCATTTTAGAATATAATGGAAACACAGTAAAAGAATTTTGAATTGCAATAATAAGAAGGCAGAAAGCTACCCACAAAATGAATACTCTATCTCCACAGACATGTCTGAGTATCACAGTAATGTTTATGGGTAGCAAATATCTACAGATTGCCTGATAAAGAAAAGCTTTGATGAATGATTTGCAAATTTTATCTTGTCTCATTTGACTGGACAGATGTGACATAGTTGGGGCCACTTTCATTTTGACTTAATGGAAAGTCATGCTCATGATCACACATATACCAAACTCCCTTTTTATCTAGGAATCACAGTCCTGCAGTTTCTTCCCCTGAACTCTTCCCGCCACCAAACTGTGAGATTTTAAGGGAATGTCCTTTCCCCCAAAGTATATACACTTAAGCAACAGAATGAAAAATGAAAGACACAAATAAGTGGCTTGAAAAATCAGAGCATGCCACATGTAGCAAATAAAGCAAGGCTTCCCATTAGAGAGAGACTCAGATGATGAACTGCTGGGTGATGCCTTTCAGAACTTCTAAATGACTTAAAATGTAATTCACAGAAAAGCATTCTTCTGATAGAGAGTAATCTGAACAAATATGAAAAACACATAACAAAATAAGGTTCCAGGCCATGCAGTCATTAAAAAAAAAAGAAAGAAAACTGAATCTAGAGAAAAATGTCCAATATTTTACAATGGAGAACACGCAAAGCAGTCAGCCGATTTGAATCTTCATGCATTTAAGAGGAGTATGGAAGTTAGAGATGCAACTGCAGTCTGAATGATACTTACAAGGTCACAAGTTTACCTGACTTTTCTAAATTTCCAAGCAGCTAACAATTAAGAAAACAAAAAACATTCATTGATTTGCAAATGTTTACTACAAATAACACCACAAAACACAAACAGAATCTTTTATCATGACCCACACAGTACAAACATTTTCCCCTCAACCATTTGGGAAAAAAATGCAAATAAATGCTGCTACAGACTAAGGAGCTATGCCATAACACTGACAATATACAATACTATCAATTTTTTTTTTAAAGGACAAAATATAGAAAGGAACCACACAGCACACCAGACCAGTGATAATTAATACAACTATGTAGTTGGGGCATACAGATTGAATTGGTGGGCATTTCATTTTAGATGTGTCATGTATGCAACTTAAGTGTTCAAAAACAAAAAAAGTCCTATGTTTTTGAAAGGAAAGAATCCAGTCAGGAAAATGCAAGACTTGATCAAGTGGCATCAAGCTTGGAGGCCGAGCAAACAACACACACAGCCACAGGCCTGCCACACTCACTGCACAGACTCATGACACGATGGTGCTGCCTAGGCCAACGGGATGTGATGGGAGGTCAGGAGGCTCCCAGTGGTTTGGCAGCTTGGCCCTGATAGTCAGAGGCAAGCACTCAACCCCTCTACTGGGTGCCAAACTGTGGCTTGCAGCAGAACTGGAGATGTGTGCTCAGCATGTTTCTGACTCCGGAGGTGAGTTTGTGTGAGGAGTGAGTGTGTGCTAGAAAAGACCCAGTTCTGAAAAACCCAACCACCATTCTCTGCCTTATCATGTAGCTGAAGGAAAAGGCACAGACTTGATCCCTTTATAAAGCTCCAAATGCCAGAAAACCAATCACAATGGCTCAGAAAATGAACAAAACACGATTGCTAAAATGCCCTGAAGCTGGAAATACTTTCTCTTTTTGCATCATGGAAAGCTGTTCTCGTAAATTCAAGCAGACACAAAACATGTACTAGGTATAACCCTCTAATCAGAAACACTAAGTGTGAGCTGCATTCTTTTAAATTGAACAGAGGACTGATACCGAATGATGGTTTTATAAAAAATAAATCTCTTAGGTTCTAGTCTAGAACATGTTCCTGCAAAAGAGTGAAAGAGAGCAGCAGGGACGCTGGGGGTGGTGGTAAAACTCCCTGGACTTAGCATTAAATTAAAAGTGCTCTGCTCACCGTTTGCCTTGAAAACTCTTCTAAAATGTATTTATTTTCTAAAATGTCCAAATGAAGAATAATTTAACTTTTCTCTATCAAATCAGGGTCTCTCCTTACCTCAAGGGCACACATATGAAAAGGCTGGGCTGAACCTGCATTGCCTGAGTCGCCATGTTTTTATAGGGAGATTTATCTTTGGAGTCTGGTTCTACCAACTATAGCTACATGAGCCCTAATAAGGAAAATTTTTCACTGGTCTCAGTTTCTTCATCTGTAAAACAAGGACAATATCATGCCTTCAAAAGTTGCTGTGAGGATTCAACAAGTACAACAAATACTTGAAAGCACTGAGGACAGTTCCTGGCCTTGAGAAAGCAAGTAATAAATCTTTTCTGCTTCCATGTGTACATTTATGTGTCCAATATATTTCCTATCAGCAAATGCTATTCAACAAGAATAAAATTAATGTTCAGAATATCAGATCTATGTTTTTTTGGTTGACCACTTAGAAACTGGAATCAAAATATTTTGATTAGCAGAATCTCTTAGTTGTGTCCCAAGTTTAGCTGTGATACAAACCTCAGTCTTTCTGCTGGAAACTGTTTTATTTAGATGCCTGTGTTCACAAATGAGTGTGTCAGAATATGATCATGTTTATGATAAATGTCCTCATGCTACCACTCAGGAATGCTGGCCACCATGTTGTACAGGGGAAGACTGGGATACCATGAACAGAACACCAGGATGAGGAAGGAAAAGAGGGAGTTCAGATATCCTGAGACATGGCCCCATGAAAATAGGAACCCCTCAAGTCTGGCTGGTCTGATGGCAGCTTTGACATTATTGCAAGATAGATGTTAGAAAGGGTCAAAACAGAAACATGATAAAGCCACACACGATGGCTCTTGTCTGTAATTCCAGCATTTTGGGAGGCCAAGGTAGGAGGATTGTTTGAGCCCAGGAGTTTGAGGCTAGCCTAGACAACATAGTGAGACCTCATTCGACAAAAAAAAAAAATTTTTTTTAGTTGTGGTCTCACTCTGTCACCCAGACTGGAGAGCAGTGGCACACTCCCGGCCAGCGCAGCCTTGACAAGCTGGGCTCCGGCACTCCTCTCACCTCAGCCTTCTAAGTAGCTGGAACTACAGGCACGTGCTACTGCGCCCGGCTAATTTTTTATTTATTGTAGAGATGAGGTCTTGCCAAGTTGCCTGGGCAGATCTCAAACCCATGGGCTCAGGCAGTCCACTCGTCTCAGCCTCCCAAAGTGCTGGGATTACAGGCTGAGCCACTGAGCCTGGTCTCGACAAAATTTTTTTTTTTAATTAGCCTGTTGTGGCCTCACATGTCCGTAGTCCCAGTTGCTCAAGAGGTTGAGATGGAAGGATGGTCCGAGCCCAAGAGGTCCAGGCCACAGTGAGCCATGATGGTGTCACTGTGCTCCAGCCTGGGCAACACAGTGAGATCTCGACTTTAAACTATATATATGTATATATGAAGAAAACTGTACCTGACAGTGATCATATCATACAAAGAAATACCATAATCACCAACAGATCACTTGAGGAGGAGAGTGAAGTAAAGGCAGCTTAACCTAGGTTCAAGGCTATATTGCTAATAAAAATTCAAGCTCAGCACTACCGCTTTCCAGTCAAGCTCGTCCAGTTCCCAATAGCAAGCATGCCTTCCTCTTCAACAATGCATGAGCTACCTCCTTGCTTGGTATATCCTCGTCAGCATTTCCTCCTCCCCTACCAGAATGTAGTGCCTCGGAGTCTACACATCCAGCCTCTGAGTCCACACAGCCACTCTCCACAGTGGATGGTGATTATCTTTCCTTTTGCTTAGTGCACTCATACACACAACAACAACAACCTAGGATGCTGCCTTTAGCGTCTCATTTGCCTTCCTCTACATGCATGCCTTTATCAGGAGACATGAACGGTCCAATGTAAATCTCTGCCCAGAAATATGGCTGCATCAAGATTCATTTTTATAGTTCCAATGGCTTATGGGACAGAGCTTAATTTCATACTACATTCAAAAATCAAACCCGAAATCATCCAATTCTTCCTTTGCCAAACTCCCAAACTACCCATTTCTGTCAATGGTGCCACCATTATTTATATGTTAAGACCAACATGTCAATCTCTCTCTTTCTGCCATTTAAAATTGTTATCAATTCACTTTTACCAACTCTCTTTTATGTTATTGATGGCCATTCTTTGATATAATTCCTCCAGCCCACTCTATAGTCACAGATGAAAGTTTATACCTTTAAAAAGCAACATGTCTCTTTAAATATCTGACATTTCTGATCTCTTGTGTGTTGTTATTTCCTTATAATTATTACATATTATTTCTCTAAAAGCACATACCTCTTTTGGTAAAGATGCTAATTTATTTCTGTCTGCATTCAAGTTGCTCAGCTTCTTTAGTTTTCCAATACTCTTGGGTAAAGTCTGTTAAAACAGCAATTTCATTTTGAATTTAACACATTTTTAACATAGCTTGCAGTTAAACAGATCTTTGCAAAGACTTAAAGAAAATAACTTCATCTAGCAAAAGAAGCAATTGTTCTCACTGAATATTAGATACTTGCAATATTTACTCAGGGGATGTAAAATTAAATATTTTGAATTTTGTCGAAATGACAACATGTTTTAAGAAATGAAGTCAAAGGCAGAGACCTGAGAACAGGGAAGCACCTTGTAAAGAGGAAATGAATGCCCCTCAGCTCAGGTAAGTGAGGATTTGCACCCTCAGATTCACCCCTGTCCTGCCTATACCTTCAGGGGCTATACTGGGATGGTGGCTTAGGTGATGGTGGAAGCCAGAATGCAGGGGGGGATTCAGCACCCGCAGCAGGGCACCATGAGGCCAGGGGAGGAAGCGGGCCATGGGATGGGAGGAAGGTGAGCAGGCTTGGTGTGGGGAGCAGAGCCCTATCGGAGTCCCACTGGAGCCAGGCCAGGGTCCACGTGAAGTCTTCAACACTGCAGTGGAATCCAGGATGAATACTGTTGTTATAATTGTTATGATTACTACGTGTAAGCCTAAAAACACAAAGTAGGACAGGAGGAGCTGGGAACTCCCACCACACCTGCCAGAGGCTGGCCGCTTGAGCCACCTGAGACGCTGCCAGGTTCCCGACCCAAGTCTGTGCCCCATCCGCTCTCGCCGTCACTATTCTCCTAAAGAGCATTACTTACTCTATGTATAGAAAATGGAGACAGGGGGAAATGAGGGAAAGGGAGTGTTAAAATAAAGTGACAAAATGAAGATGGGGAAAAGAGAAGAGAAAGGTAGGAAAGAAAACTGAAGAAAAGAGGGTGGTTATGTGACAACCAAATGGGGGGAAAGAAAAGTGAAACCGAAGGACTGATGACAGCAGGATGGGAGAAGACAACTGAGATCTGCAGCCACCCTGCCCACCCATTCTTGGCAAGGGTGCACGCACTGTCTCTGTCCTCGGCGGAGGCATAGGGAACCTGATCCAAGGTGGGGACACTCACAGCCACCTCCACTCCCAAGTTCCAGGACGGGGTACAAAGTAGCCTTAATCAGAGGTCACCAGTTTCCATCCTCTGGGTTCCCACAAAGAGCGCTCGCAGTCCCAATCCCACCGGGGGTTTCCCTGACCAACCTACATTTCTTCCCCTTCCCTCTTGCTCTTCCCATTTGCGCAAAGAACTCAGGGAGAGGCCAGAGGAACCTTGGAGAACATTCCCTGTGGCAGTCTCAGGAGGCCACGGCAGAGGCATCCACACCTCCAACTGTAGTGGCTTATCCCCATACCTCACAGGGATTCCTGTGAGACATCAGCTCTATCCCCATATTACAAGCACCACAACTGGTACACAAGCTTGGCCTGGGGAGGTCAAATACTACTTTCTTTACTTAAACAAGAAAAAACTGATCTTCTGTACGTCACGCATTTGCTCTGTAAGTCCCTTTCTGAAATGTAACATGGGGAAATTTCCACTGGGTCCCTTCAAATTGCAAATAAAGAGAATCTGCCCAAGTATGTCTTTATGTCAGTGTGCAAGCCACTCACCAAGAGCCGGTTTTCGGTAAGAACTAGCTCAGTGAGACTTTCACAATCCCCAACTGCTTCAGGCAACTGTGTGAGTCTGTTCTGATCAAGCTTCAAGATCGACAGTTTCTTTAGTTTTCCTGTAAAAGCATTATTTAAACTCATTAGTTATGATTGTTTTCCTAATCACCACTTGGTATTTCCTATCTGCTATTCTTTGTTTTAAATAGTTACTTATTTTTCTATCCAGCTTTTCACAATATGAAATGATGTCATTCTTATTTAGATCACTGAATATTGAGAGTTGAAGTAATTTGTTCAGAACATCAAAAGCAGGCAGCAATTACAAACAAAGCATTTTAAAAATCATAAAAACATCATATCAAGGCCAGAAAATTAAAAATCAAACAAACAGCTGGTTCTCAATGAATCTTTAAGAACAGGAGGTGTTTTGTGTATGAAGACAACTTTCATCTTACTCTAAGAATCATCCTTATTAAAAACAATAAAGTGTGGTTTATTAAATCACCTATGAATGAACAATACTCAGTGAAGACCCCTACATGAATGAAGCAGTAGTCTCTGGAAAGCCACAATAAGGACAAGTCTACTTCACTCAGGGCAGGAAGATATGACCCCCTGATGATGCTTGGTGTCCACAAAGGAGAAGAATGTGCCTTCCTGCAGCCTCCTCAGAGGCCCCATCAGGTGAAAAAAAAAATCCTGAATCATTCAGATCTGCACTATCAGCTACAAGTCAGGGGACTGAGCCTAAAGAGCAGATGCCCTTCATGATCTACTGAGTGGCTAACATGAGGAAACTGTCCCCATTAAATCAGACAGCAGCCTCTACTCTAATAGAGATATATAGTTGGAGAAAGGAAGATATTGGAAGGCTTACCTTGCCTTGTATGCGGATATAGGGCAGAGTAGGAGGACTAGCCAACTCTTAAGTTCTTTATTTGGCACAAGCAATAGCTTACTAGCACTGCACCTGGAGGGTTTCCACCTGTCCTCTATGTTAGGAGACATGGTGGCATTCTCTGCAGGGTACACTGAGTGCTACAACCAAGCACCAAGACACCTCATACCAACAGAGGAGTCTGCTTAACAGTATTACTGGCAAGTAGTCTTGCAGCCACTCCTTGAATACTTCTAGTGATAGGGTACTCATTACTTCACCAAGCAGCCCAAACTAATTTGTAACATATCTTTGCTTTTTAAAGTTCTGTCTTCACAATCCTTTCACTTCACCCATTTGAACTAGATCATGCAATAAATCCACTCCTCGTTCTGCAGACAGCCCTTCAAAGGTTTGCAGATCATCTCATGCCTGCTACTGCTTCTCACTCCAGGCAACAAGATGTGCCCCATTTCCACCATCCCTTTCAGATGCCACAGATGATTTCCAGTGAACATCTCTACAAAGATTCAAAATCCCCATCAATTTTCCAAATGGTTTTAACTGAAACACACTATCTGTATTCCTACTGGGTTGCTAGTATCAGTTACTGTTTCATCTTGACCAAATATCAGAGAGGAAGTGGTCCTCTGTCACACAGCTTCTCCAACTACTGGAAACCTTTCAGAAATTTCCTTTCATGGGTTTTGAATAAGTTAAATCCTTTAACTCTATGGTTAAATATAGTTTCCTACAACATCTAAGTGGCTTTGCTATGGTGGAACTTCTAGTCTGTGCCTGTTTATATCTTCTCTATGTTTGATTTCTCACACTGGACTGAGTACTTTATAGTAAGGAAAAAGGCCTATATTGATTTTTCTTTAAAAAAGAAAATAGCATAGAATGGTTTAAGGATTGTTCCAATGTACTAGAAAGGTTCTACTCAATCATACCACTCTTTTTTGGGCAGCATCTTCCCTGGATCATGCAATAAGGTCAAAGTTTTTCTCATCTCACAATTAGGATGCCAAATTAGAAACTTCTTAGTGATTGCTCATATGCCTTAAGCACATTTTATTATTTGAGCTAATACCTCCTTAAATCATTGAGACAAGATGCAGATGAAGTAGATATGAGTCAAGACTTAAGACTAACAATGTAACCTGTAATTGCTACCATCACAGATGACAGAATCACTTGCATATACAGAAACTTCAGTTGTATTAAATATTATTTGCTTTCCTTCTTCAAAAGCAAAAAGTAGATTTTAAGGAGTCACACCCCCAGCACCGAGGGTGGTGACCAAAGGATCAGAGTGTGCTCCAACTGTTCAAGGCAACAGCAGGCAGCTCCGTCAGTTAGTTATTGTCCATGCTTACCAATGCCATCTGGAATCGTTTCTAATAAGTTCTGGGAAATGACTAAATCTATTAATGAAGTCAGGCCACTGATTTCTTCAGGAAGTCTTTCCAACCTGTTTTCAGAGACATCTATGCACAGCAGGTTCTTCAGATTTCCTATTTCCTGTAACAATGACATGGAAAAAGAAACTCATGCTTAAACCTGACACAGAGGAATGTGTTGCAGTGACTTTTCACAGCCAAATCCTAAAGCAGTCCTCAGGATTTGTCTTTAGCATATATTCAAATGTGAAGGCAGAAGCGAATGCCTAGACCCCTTCCAATCAAACGGGAGGTTGTATAAATCAACAGACATAGAACTGGGAGGGCAGCCAAGCCTTCTACCTTCAGGCAGGCAAGGAATCATTCTCACTTAACAGATGAAGAGACCGGAGAACAAATGACTGCAAGATTACACAGTTAGGAGGCAAAGGATGCTGGAATCCAGTTCTCCAAGTTTGAAATCAATCATTAGTAAGCAGCTTACACTGCAGAGCAACTCTGGGGTTTTCCTTCCATGACATGAAGTACTTGTTACCACAAACATCAATGCAGTAGCTCACCAGAAAAACTGAAGCAGACCCATCGACATCTTTAACATCAACAGAAAAGAGAAGCATACTGTTTTTAAAGGAGAACAGTCTATCCAGGATTAGGACAGGTACCTCAAAGAGTCTAATATTTTATTTAAGAGTTCTCTTTCCTTCCATTCCCACAATGCATACTTTCTCTCTTATAACTGCCTCCACTTTTCGGTTCCTATATTCAATTCTCCTATATTCAATTCCTACCCTCATTACTCTTTTCACCCTGATTGTCAGCTCTGTCTCTTGGACTCTGGTCTGACTGCTCTTTCCCAAGTTCATTCTATAAATGGTGCCTCCTAATTTTCTTCCTGAAATCATAGCTAGTTCTAGTCACAAAATCAGACCATCCTTCTACTTAAAAAGCTTTTAGCAGCTCCCTGATGTCTACATAGGTGTACATTTCTCAATCTACATTTAATTTGGTCTAAACTAGTCTTTCCAGCCTATCTCCTACCTAATACACACCTCACCAGCCTGTCACTATATTTCCTGTCTATAAGAAACCAGATCACATTTCTACCAATTTCAGACCAGACCCCTGAAGTTGTTCTACTTTTCATTAATTCCTTTTAACAATATCTTATATCCTTCTTTTTCCATCATCACTGAAGACAAGAAAATTATTTTGATTATCTGAGACTTTTTGTGTATTTATTCCTGGTTTAAGACAAGTTTATACTATAGGGGCAAATGAGATTTTTTTCAATTAGTGATTTACAATACAATCATTGGAGCTTTAATTTATTTGTGTGTAGGACAGTACATTTGGCACATAGTCATTTACACACATCTGTACATACACATACTTTGCATCCGTCATGTCCAATAGTTGATGTTTTATTACTCTCTTGATAATTTCATGGGATTTTCCCCCATCCTTTGATGCCTAAAGTAACTAGCGCTCTCTCAACCAGAATTCCTCTCACATTTTCCAGAGAAATCTAAGTATTAATTGATCAGTATTAATCTCTTTTTCCCAACTGTAGCCAAGATCTCAGAAAAAGACTTAAATTAGTTCCTTAGTTCCATTAGTCACTAAGTGACATCGTGGCAACTTCAGTGCCAAAGCTATGACAACTGAAAATGTACTTAAGAGCTTTCTTCTAGTGTCCAGCCTCCCTGCATTGATGTGGCATCTTCCACTAAAGACACAGCCCCTGCACACCTGGTTCCCACTGTTGAGCAGAGATAGCATCTGGACTACTTTTAAAATACAAGCACCTACATCAGGAAATGCACTAACTGTAAAAACTGGTTGTAAGACACACTAAGGCATAAGATTCAGTAACAGTTTAGAGAGAAAAATGCCCAGGGAAAATGCCTGGATTTTTGTTTATTTTCAGTTTCTCAGTTTCTCAGAATATGTGCCTGTTTGTTAGGACTCCATAGGATTACTGGGTACTCAGAAGTTGTACAAGACTCCACTTCATTTGGGACATGGTTCTCATATTTGGCAACAGCAGGAAAAGCCTCAACCCCCATAGCATGCCTGCTAAACCATGAGCAATATTTTGAAAAAATATGAAATGAAGAAGTTTAACATTGCTTTTATATGAACCAATACAGTGCAAAATGTGGTCAAATTATCCCAAATCACAAAGAATGGCAGAAACGTACACAACAGAATCATGGATCCTGGTAACTTATAAATCTGCTGGACTTAAAGTAAACTACATAGTATCAAGGATGAAATAAAATATAGACTTCACAAATGAAAGGACACATTTACTCTCTTTAGAAATGGTAGATTGAGATTTTCAGTTTTTCTAAGACAATGTAGAATGATGAATGCTCAGTGTTCTTCCAAATATGTTTTTTTAACCAATAATTTTGGTTTTCAAGATCCTTTTTAAGAAAACCTTATGTAGAAGCAGGGACTAGAAAAGGTTCATTGTTGTTGCTGACCTATGTTTTGGGGGAGACACTGTGAAATTTCTAATTACCTGAGGTAATTCTGACAGTTGGTTTCCATCCAACCAGAGATTCTTCAGATGTAAGAGAGCTCCAATTGATTCTGGCTAAAACAAAACAAAACAAATAATGTTATGGTAACAAAGATCATGAAGAAAGAAAGACTCCTAATTCATCAATTAACAACTGGGTACCATAGCAGATGTTCACTGGTACTTCTCTAATCCCAAGCCTCCTTCCTAAAAGTACCCAGACCTTTCCAAGATCACCAGTTGTTTTCACCTAACCATCATCTCCAGTTCATCCCCAAATCATAATTTTTCACCTGTGTGAGCTGACGTACATCCTCTAATGTTCCCACACTACATCTTATGGATATATACTGGCTCATAGGTATCCCTGTAGAACTCTCCAAAATATTGTGTGATCATAACTAAGAACAAAGTTAAATTCAGAATCTCTTTGATACAGACTTACCAAATTATATATTTCATTGTTTCCTAAATCAAGTTCTTCTAGTCTCCGTAGCTGAGTAAGAGAGCTATATAAAAACAGAAAAAAAGTACTTAGAGAGCACTTAGAAATGCTGAGTAACATAGTATTCCTTGTTTGAACTAGTTTCCAAAAATAAGATTCATTTGGATTTTTAATGCTAGAAAATATTGCACAGAAAGGACTAAAAGAGGCTAGCATCTCCCAAACTTTCCAAAACACAAAATGCTTTCTTGACATAATACCATAGTCCTTTTTTTGTTTAAATTCATTCTGTATAAAATCTCCTCTTATTTTCCCCAGAGACTCACTCAGGAAGATACGTAAGAAGATTCTCTCTCAGTTCCAGTGACACCAGGTTATAAAGACTAGAAAGAAAGAGAAGAAAAAAGTATAAGGGAAATTCCAGAGATTCTTGCTATTCCGCCTCCCCCATATACATACTCCACAAGTAGCATTGTTTAATAAAACCTTCTACTTCACTTTCCAGGGTAAAAATACCTACCACCACCGCTCCCCACGCCCCTTAAAAGCAATATAATCTCTACCTCTCAAATTTTAATCTAAAAATATTAATGCAATAATTAATAAAAAGAGTAGTGTGTCATAACTACAAGGCACTCTCAATCAAATGCCTTTGTACATGTGATATGTGGGAAAAAACTCACTAATCCATTAAAAGACAACCACTCCCAGGACCAAGATAGAAGTCAAATGCATGCTTCCAGAATTTAGAATGCCAAAAATGTGATATTACCACAAAAACAGTAGCACCTTTAATTTTGCAGAGCTCAGTGCTCTTCTTCTAAACATTAGTGAAAGACCATCCCTGTTTCAAAGGAGTGGGCATCTCAGTCCAGAGAACCCAAGTGGATCGATCTACTTAAGATGAAGAATTCATAGAACAAGTGGTGGCAGCACAAGGGAAATAACTCCCACTAAAATGCATTAGGAATAATTTAACAGTGCACCTTCACAGTACCTGGAACACGAGACTGAGTTCATATATGGTATCTATAATAATGTTGCTTTTATTTCTATTAAACCCTTGAATGAAGCCCTTTTCAGCAGATTCTCCTGCTTTTCCAGTGTAATCCTGACTATGAGAAGTATGGTAGAACAAGACAGATGTTCTTCCCAGACACTGATTATTTGAGCCAAATCTTGACAGGCAGTAGCAATTCCGCAACACCAGAAACCCTCATTCAACCAAGCTATGTCAGCACTGGCATAACATTGATTCAGAAAATAAGTGACTTATGTATCATCCCAATGGGCACTGTAATAAACTCTATAGCCACCGAAAACGACAACTCACGTTTTGCTAATATCACCATAGTAACATCCGGATTTGGAAGAATTTTATTTCTGAGCATACAGAACATAGGAAGTCAGACATTATCCCAAAACTATAATCTGCCGTAATCCTCTATTCTCCCTCCTTCCAACAAAAAAAGCCAGATTCATGCATACACAAAGCTGGTTTCATAACATCGGAAAATGTAAATTTAATTTAAATGAATCTTATCTACACAGGCTTAAAACCTGTTTGCCAGAATATACATTTTAATGGTACTATGAAATGCACAAATTCTGTATAGCTCCAATTTTATAAAATAGTTTTCATAATTAAAGAGCAAACAACGATCAAAAAACTTTTTTATAAAACAAAAATCTGTGTTAATACAGTAAACATACATTTAATACCAACACTCTTCGAATAAAATGGAACTAGGTGGGGAGTTGCAATGGCCTAGCTCTACTTTCTCTTGACTAAGTGTTTCAGTAGAAATAACAAGGGAAGGGGGAGGTTGCCACCCAGGACCTTCTCCAAAAGCAGTTGCAAATCATGGTGATAATACTTGAAAAGCAAAAGTAAAAACTTCAAAGGGCTTTGTTTTCAGTTTTGCATACCCATGTAACCCCTAACCAGTTTTGCTGGGGAGGTGGTAATTCCATGGTTATTGTTACACTCAAATTTTAAAAATCAATGACAGGATTGTCATTTTATCTATTCAATATTCATTACATTCACACTGATTTTGACAAATGACATCCACTAATAAAGGAAAGGGGGAAAATCCTTCTTTGCTTCAAAGATTTGGGCATTTGGGCATCCCCAAAAGCATCTTCCAAAACAGTTTACACAGGCTTCAATGCTGAGTGTTGGGCCAATTTTCTGCAGTCTTGGTCAGAGCATTTCCCGCAAAACACAGACAGAAGCCTGGGGGAGAAACAAGGAGACCCAAATTCTGCATGCCTTTATCCGTTACTTCAGTTAAAACATGATATTATAGACACACAAGAAAGAGTCAGGTAATTGTAATACTTTTACCAATGTGATTAAAAATTAAACACTTGAGATACAATATGAGAATGACTAGACTTTAACAGTCCTACTACTACTAATGATATTGGCAACTTATTATATGACAGATATTGTTGTAATTGCTTTACAAGAATTGACTTAATGGATGAGAAAACTAAGGCACAGAGAGGGAACTTGAACAATGTGTCACAAAACTGATAAGTGGTAAAGCCAGGATTCACTGGGAAACTGAATTCTTAACCACTATGTTCTGCTGTCTCTCATTTTTGAGTTGGCAGGTCAATTTTGTAAGTAGGTACACATTTACATAAGTATATATTCACATATTAATAAAATATATATTCTATATAAATGCATATATTATAATACATAGATATATAATAATATTTTTTCCTGTCTTTGTCCTCCATGAATCCAGCCTCTCACCACTAAACAGATTCTCACAGGAAATAAAACTTTTTTTTTTTTTGAGTTGGAATCTCACTCTGTCACCCAGACTGGAGTGCAGTGGCCGCTCCCAGCCACCGCAGCCTCGACCTGCTGGGCTCTGGCGATCCTTCCACTTCAGCCTTCCAAGTAGCTGGAACTACAGGTGCGTGCTACCACGCCTGGCTAATTTTTTTTTTTTTTTTTTTATTGTAGAGATGAGGTCTTGCCAACTTGCCCAGGCGGGTCTCGAACCCGCAGGCTCAGGCAAACCACTCACCTCGGCCTCCCAAAGCACGGGATTACAGGCTGACCCACCGAGCCCGGCCAAAACTTTTTAAAATTTTAACAAATTCATAATACTCATCCAGGGATTTCTCTTAGCAGACACAAGCAGGTAAGAACATACAGTCTTACTTTTTTCACTAAAAAGGTAGCATCCTATTTACATCTGCCACTTTGCTTTCCTCACTTAACAGACTTTTGTCTCGTTTCTTATTTATACAGTTTTTTTTTTTTTTTGACAGTTGCTTGGTATCTCACTGTCAATATATATATACCTTAATTTTTTTTGAGTTGGGGTGTCACTCTGGCACCCAGACTGGAGTACAGTGGCACAATCATGGTTCACTGCACCCTCTATTTCCTGGGCTCAGGCAATCCTACTTCCTCAGTCTCCTGAGTAGCTGGGACTGTAGGTATAGGTGCACATCAACACACCTGGCTAATATTTTTTTTTTGGTAGAGACAAGGTCTCACTATATCGCCCAGGCTAGAGTATACCTTAATTTTTCTAACTAGAATTCTATTAACAGACATTTCGCCCTTGAGTTTTAATTTCTGTGTAATACTGCTGGAACAACTTCCTCCTCTTCTTGAAAAAACACGATTTGCCATACCACTACCACACTCCTCCCCCGCACCCCCAGTCAACTCCTACTATTCCTACCACCAAAGGAAGGTGGGGGTTGGGGAAAACACCTCATAAGCTCCTGCAGGAAATGAGTGCATGAAATATTTCTTCTTGGCACACCCTTACTCAATGTTCTACACAGTTCATGAGAGTAGGGACAAAAGTTACACTCTTTTGTAAGTCAGAATGTAGGCCAACTGTATTTTTAGGATTCTATTTCAGGGACTTGAATGAGTGGTTACTTTAAGGAATTCACATCTGTTCTCTACTATGTTTTAAAAACCATTTTTAATCCACTTGGATTTCTTTTCCATTTAGCGGCCAAAATCATTACGAAAATGAAGAATAAAATAAGTGAAGACCGACCAAGCAAACAAATGGCAGCATACAGTAAAATCATTAAAATATAAATTCTGCAAACACTGATGGCTACAATATTTGATTGAGAAAAACAATATTGATGGGAACAAGGGAAGTTGCTTATACATTCATAATGGTTCTGCTCTTTCAACACCAAATTAGTATTTAAGAAATCTTTGTTTACAAATTTCCTTATGATGCCTTTACTGTGGAAAACTTTTTAAAACAAATGTTTACTTTTGGTTTTGAAGCAATAAATATGTTAAAGTAACTACGAAGCCTCAGCAAAAAGAGCATTAAATATGGTAATAGTTTTATAAAAGAAGACTTACTTCTCTTAGACAGTATGCACTTCTAAACAATACAGGTAAGCAGTCCAGCAGTAGGCCTTGTGAGCCAGGGTCATGTGGCTCACTTAGTTCAAGCTCACTCAAATTAAGGTCATCATTCCCAAAGGCAGCAGACACAAAATCAAACCCACACACTCTAGTTCAATCTGCCAGAGAACCTAGGGCCTACTCACTTGCTCTACTTCTATCAGCAAGTTGTCATAATTAAATGTTCATTGATAATATCTATTTAGTGACCGATAGCTGTTTTGGATGCTATACTAGTTCGTTACATATATTCCTTCACCTCTAAGAATGCTGTTTTTGAAGGAGATCATTTAATTAAACAGGGAGTAGGAATATTTAGGTTAACTTCTTTTTTAAGGGTATTAGCTTCATTAATGGCAAAGAATATGGACTCTTGAGAGTTACCACAAGTAAAGACAGCAGTGTGTTTCCAGAGACACACAGAGGCTTCCTAGATTCTCAAAATGTTCCATCCATTGCCACCAGGGCTTTTGTGTTCTCCCAACCTTCCCTCTTACTCTATATCTCTTGAGCATTTTAAAAACTCTAACCATGTGCACCTGCCTGATCACCAGGTGCAAGTAACTAGACAATATGTTAGCAAGAATAAACTATATCAGTTTACCAGGTATAAGTAGCACCATCTTTCAACAGTACCAGGCTTCAAAATTGCCTAAGGTCCATTATATTTTTTATAAGATATAATTCACAAACTATAAAAATCACCTTTTGAAAGTATAAAATTCAGTGGTGTTTAGTAGATTTATTCACAAGGTATATGAACATCACCACTATCTAACCCAGAACATTTTTCATCTCTCCCCCAAAAAGTTTATATCCATTAGAAGTGACTAACATCTTCCCCTACCCTCCAGTCTCTGGCAACCAATAATTTAATTTCTGTCTTGATGGATTTGACTATAATAAACATTTCATACAAATTGAATCACACGATATTTGATCATTTGTGCCTGGCTTCTTTTACTTAACACGTTTTCAAGGTTCATCCATGTTGTAACATATTGCAGTACTACATTTCTTTTTATGGCAGGATAATATTCCATTGTGTAGATATGCCACATTCTGTTTATCCATTTACCTACTGATGAAAATTCTACTAGTTTCTACCTTCTTGCTCATATGAATAATGCCAATAATAATACTACTATAAACATTCACGTACACATATTTGTATAGGTATAAGTTTTCGATTCTTTGGGGTATATATAAATAAGAGAAGAATTGCTGGGTCATATTGCTGGGTCATGCCCCAGTTTTTGAAAGAGGATTTGTTCAAACTGTTTTACAAATGAGCTATACCATTTTACATTCCCACCAACAACCTATGAGGGTTTCAATTTCTCCGCATTCTCACCAACACTTGCATCTACTCCTAAGATAGATACACGTGCACGCCTTCCTCTCCCTCCACTGCTGCCCTTCCATGCCAACTAACTTCTGCAATGATATATATAGTCATTCACTTAATTTCACCCCAACTTACTCTAAAAGGGATTTACAGAAATCTTTTAAAATATGCAGAAATCTTGAAAATATGCAGAAAGGTTTATGAAACAAAGTTAGAGCCATGAAAGGGCGGAAGAAATTAATGTGCTCATTGTGAGAAGTATGCAGCACCCTCAAGGAAGAAACTAAGTTCAAACGCCAGCTCTATTGCCCACCAGGACACACACCTGGGCAGATCACTTATCTCCACTTCACAAAGGAAGCTAATGACACTCAGGATGGTTAGGGCTAGCCATAGGAGCAAGGGTGCTGTCATGAGACAGTGCGTGCGTATCAGAGTCCCACCCCACTGCAGTTGTTCTCACTGGTCATCAGAATTAGCTCTAAGCTTTCTGGCAGCAAAGACAGATAAGAAAATGTGAGAAATGTCAGAAATGTTATTTTTTAAAAAGAAACGTACCAGTTCTTTTGATAAGGTATTTTTTTCCCTAAAAATAATTTTTTCTCTCCCTAATGGCTCCTTATATCAGAGAAATTAAGTAACATCAACAGACAATAATTATTCTTCGTTAGAAGGTTTTAGAGCAACAAAAATTGTATTTTTATAGTTGTTTCTTTATAACAACCTTTAATAGAAACTGCAGGACAGGCTAATGTGGTCCTATCACAAAGCTTCCAGAACTTGAACTTAATGTGATATTGGAAGCAAGTGGACCGAAGGAGGCAATACTGTGCGCCTTGTCATGTGTATCTGTTTAGTATGCAAAGACAATGTCAGGGTAAGTACAGGCAAAAAGAGAGTTCACAACCAAGGTTCCTGCAGTATCAGAGTACAAGGTGATCCAGGTACACACTGGTTATATACATACAATTAAATGCTGAACAACTAGACTTCTGTGTATAGACAAAGGACTAAAGTGCTTATTATGTGGAGTGTGAAAGCTAGGTCAGGGAACCTGCAAGTTTGGGACCTATTGCACAGCTTCCAATCATTGGAGAGGGCATGACGGAAGAAGTAGAATACTAATCATGAATGAGAAAACATCTCAGTCAATTTGGAAAGGGAGGAGACTTGTAAAAATTTTAAAAGTTCACCTGAATTAGAATAAGCAGGTTGGAAAATGAATGAATACAATTGTTTTAAAATAAAAATTCGTCAAGTATATGAAAATCCTACAAATGCATGCCACTGATACAGTTAGAACGCTCAGCGAGCCTGCCATACCTGTGACATGGAGCTATATGATAGCAGGTGCTCCTTACATTTTTCACTTTGTATAACGCTATTCCTTGGTTTTACCCACCACCACCATGACTGTCGTCAGTTACCAATTCACCAAAATCAAGGCAACTCATTATCTTATTTTTTAAATTAATCTTTGTTTAATGTATGTATAGCTCATATTTATTTCAATGTTTAACATTAAAGGTATTTGGGGTCTTTTTTTTAGAAGTTTAGTGATGTTTTTGTGACCATATGCTATGGGAATTTAACTCATCTTTATATCAATTAGTCTATGGTAAAATTGTTTCATTATACGTCATTTCACCTAAAAGTCGCAGTTTCTAAGAACCTATCAAAGACTTACTCTAAATAATTGGAAATACTTCAGAATAAAATGAAAATGTTTATTCTTTCAATTTATATGTATTTTTTGCAAACAACTACTGGGTTGTTAGGACATAAATACTAATGAAGATATTTAGACCTAACTACTTAATGAGTGAACTGTTAGATATTTCTAGGAACACTAAGAAAAAAACCACCGAGCCTAAATGGCCCTCAGAATCAACTGTCCTGCAGTGACAGCAGCTAGAAGACTGGAAAACACAGCACTGGGACCACGAGAGCTATATTCCAGTTCCAGCTCTGCCATTAACTCCCAGATACTCTGCAGGTTAACTGCCCTGGGGAGAATCAGATGCATGATGGGAGAAATAGCTGCAGATGCCCCAGCTTTGAGGCCCTGAAAGTCTTCTCATCCTAGATAAAGGCTTTAGCCCTCCCCTGCCCATCTGGGTGCTCCTGCCATCCTGAGGAGGTCCGAGTCTTGAGGAATCCATAGCTTCCCCAGTTGATGCCAAGTATCATGCTAGGTGCTGAGAGGAGAAACATAGGCCCTGTTGTCACAGATGCTCAAAAGGTCAGCACTACCGGGGCTTGCTCATTTGGCCACGTGAGCAGGATTAGTTTATGCAAAAACTCCACTTTAGACTCCACAAAGATAACAGCAAGTATCAATCAATCAAATGGCCATGCCATTTCCTTCCAAATTGTGTTTGGAATATTAAACTGGTGTGCCTTCTTTACAAAACCATTTAATCACTGAGAAATTGTCTTGGTTCTAAATATTTTGTTCATTCACTAAATGCATTCAATGCTCTAAAGAAACCATTTGGGAATCCTTTGAGAAATTAGAGAATCCTTTCCATGAGGAAATTTCATACGCTTCAAATAATGATTTGCTTAAAAGGCAGTGCATACGTGAGATTTCCTCGACAATTCACTATTTCAACTGTTTCAAGTGCCTTTTCCACATTGCCTAACATACCTGAGTTTTATTTCTACTAAGTGCCTGAGTTTTATTTCTACTAAGTGAGAACAGCCTATTATTTGAGCATGCATAAATCTTAAATCCAACTGGAAAAAAATCATACAGTGTCTTGCGATAGTAACAAAACTATTAAAAACCAAGAACAGAAAGCTTTATTTCTCATTTAATTCCACAAACTAGCTTAATAAGAATCAGTTAATTTCAAACTCAATGTGGCATTTTATTTTGTAAACAATCAGTATACATAATGCTATAATAGCAACACAAGCAGATTAAGTCTAAAAACAAAACAAAACATACTACCCTTAATATAGAAAGGGCACACACACAAGAAATCCTGAACACTGACAAAAACAAGTACAGATATTAACAGAAAAAATGGAATGAATATTGTAGTTTATTCTTAAAGTATTAAATAACAGTTTCCTTTACAACAATGGAGTAGAGGGGTAGAGGGGCATATTTTCTCTCAAGGCATTAAATCTTTTTAAAAAGACAAAAAAGCTGGGGGAAGGGAGGGGCAAGGAATCTGGGGCAAGAAGGGATGACCATCTGGGCAGTCACAGGCTGGGAATGAATGGGTGGGGCGATGCCAAGAGAAGTAAATTCCACAGACCCTGAGGTGCAAGAGGAGGACAGGGTCAGTTTGGGTGTTTAAATGGCTACTACATTTAAGGATTTTTAATTATAAATATATGTAACTAGATACAGCAAAAGCAAAGTGTAAGTGCATGAAATCCACAACAGAACACTGTTGTTTCCTCGACAACTGATACCACAAACCCAGCATGTGCTGGGGGCTTCTTGTCTTCTCCTCCTGAGAGTTTAAGGGCCCAATTCTTAATTAGCAAGTCTGCCAGCATAAAGTTAAAACATCAGTGTGTATCTCAGAAAAACACTGACTTGCTGGCTGAAACAAGTCAGTCAGTTGTTTTCTGCCCACTCAGGAGGGAAAGGAGAAGGAAAAAGCTGTCTGTCAAAAACTAGAGCAGACCCCTGGAAAGAGAACTTTTGCAGAACAGGCATGTCAGACAGACTACATTCAACTGCTTAGTGTGGTTCTCAAAGAGCAAGTTTGTGTTTTTTCTTGGAACTTGGGCAGGACAGGTAAACACAAGGAAAATAATTTCTGATGGTAGGGAAACACTGGTCTACCAGGGTAGGTCAGCCCAGTTGGGTTTTCATGTTAAGTGGTTAAGCTTGAGTCACTGCACCAGTCTGATTTAACCTACTGTATGTCCTGGAGAAGTGAAAAGGGGTTGCAAAGATCATTCAACTACTTCTATGTGGGAACGTCTAATAGAACATTTATTAAACAACATATGTTTTCTTCAAAGGATCCTATTTCTTGCCATGGCTGGGTCTTCCATGACCTCTAAATCGGCAACGTGGACACATACCTGTATCATTCCATCCTTCTCTCAGTTTCACTCCTGCTCTCCAATCACACCATTCTCACTCCTTGTTCCCAGACCCACAACTCGCCAACACTGTCAGACGTGGCTTTTCTTTAGGGGCATGTACTTTAAATTTTCTACAGAGTCATTTGCTAGATCTCGAGCATGGTTTAAAACTACTGAGTGGCCGTTTCCTCCAGTGTTTATTAGCCATCTGTATGGCACATACTACTTTGATTAACTACGTTGCAATGTATCAGTTTAAAGACAGCTTCCAAACAAATTAGGTTGTTTTTTTTTAACCAGTAACAAGTAGCAGTACCCCTTTTAATCATTAAAACATGGGAGGCTGCCAAACACGGGAGGCTGGCTATGATCGTTTTTGAAGGTAACATTAAAGAATGAGTAAATGACTTTTTAAGTAGAAAAATAAAAGCTTTAAGAGGGAAGGAGAGTGGAGCTGGGGATATAAATGCCCTTTCACCCTGATACCTTCAAACTTCACATAAAAACTTACTTGCCAATATTCTCAGGCAGAGACTGCAGTGAAATGTCATTTACAGAAAGACACGTTAAATTCTGTAATTCAGGAAAGCTTTCTGGCAACCTAAAACAAAAAAGTTTTATAAATTAAAGAGAAAACATGTGTGCACAGAATATACCATGAATAAATATGATGATTTCTTCTACATGCTGATTGAAATAACCTCCTAAAAATGACATTATATATGGCATGTTTGCCTTTTCTTATATGTAAGACATGTGGGAGAAAACAAAAAATAAACAAAACCAGTCTTCACTGACCTAACAGAAGTACAGGGACATGGTAAATACTTATTGACAGGGTGATCTCAGAAATAATTGAAAAGATATGCAAGCTCTAACAATAAAAGGGGAAAAAAATGTTGTAAAATTATGGAATGCTCTGTGCATAGAGCATTCCATAATAAATTATTGCTGCAGCTAATAGTACCTAAGAGTGAAAATACTTTACTGATTTTCAGAAAACAAAGAGAAAATTTCATCAGCCCATGAGATTATAATAAAACACAGGACAACCGTTCGATAGTGTTTCCTCTTGCAGTTCATAATACCCAGGAGAAAATGACAGACTACTCAAAATTGATTAGCTGACAGCCAATAGCTACTTTCTTAACATTTTTCTTTTAATTCTAGTCAAGGTGTCAATCACTTGAGATAATTATATGGTTTACTATTTTCTACACAAAAGGAGATTTTTTTTACATGTCCTTTAAACTCTACAGAATAACAAGGTTTCAAAATAAAATCATTATTTAAAATTTACAAAGAAAGTTTAGTTTCAATATACAGAGTGGTTACCAGTGTTTAGAGAAGAAGAAAAACCTAACTAATGGCAAAAAGATCTCATTGCACCTAAAATGATAAGGGTCCTTACACATAAATCCACTATACAGACAACAGAGTTACTTTTTTTTTTTAATCAAGAGAGAAATTTCTGTCTTTAGTGACAGTCTGTAGATTTGAATCTTTCATTTTTCTCTTTCTAGCTCCTTTAAAAAAAAAAAGTCCTATGTTACAGTTTGACATTTAATATAAGCTAATTCCAAACTTCAAAACCAAGACCAGGCCCACAAGACCAGGGTATTAACTAGAATGTTCATAATCATTAAAATATGTTCTTAGGAAGAGTCACAGACGCAAGATTTTTACTTATAATTCAAAAGATGCAACTTATCTCTTCTGCCTGAGTTTTTTTAACCAAAAAAGTATATATCATTTTATAATTTTTAAACTAGATAAAATGTTCTTAAACATAAAGAAAATGAATTTTTAAAGAGCTGACTTGCTTTTTTTTTTTTTTTTTAACCAGCTGTGAACATTAAGAGTCAAACCAGTACACAGATGTGATGAGGAAAGACAGACTTGAGGTTAGGAGAAATGAACTATAGTCCAAGTCCCTTGCTCATTTGCTACCTGGTCTTAAAAGGTAAGTTGGCCCGTTTAAGCTTCAGTTTCTCTAGCCATAAAATATGTAGGCCAAGCTAAATAACTTTAAATCTCTTCAACTCACAGATATCTTAATTCTTAAAAAAAAAAAAAAAAAGTACACTTGCCATATTAAAACAACTTTGACCTGACAAATAGGAGGCCAGGAAGAAAAACTGGCAAAGCCTCATACAATTTAGATGTGTTCTACTTGACAGAGTCTTGAGATAATGGTAAAGTCAAATGCCAGCAGGCATTAGAAAAGGAGTATCAAAGAAACAGAAAAGGGAATTAAGCAGGTGAGTTATTAAGAACACTCAACAGCAACATTATGAGTACTTCCCAGCTTGCCAAACCCTAAAAGCTGCCTTCAGCTTAATTCTCAACAAACATTTATTGAACACTTACTTCATTCCAGAAATTATAGTAGGAAAGCACAATAATAAATAATAGAGAAATATAAGTAACTTTCTCAGTCTAGCTGGGGAGTCCTAATCAAAGGAGACCTTAAGAGTAAATATCAAGTGTTATGAAAAAAGTATGCAGAGTATTACGGAAGCCAAGGTCTGTGGGAACTACTCAGGAAAGGCTTCCTGAAAATGAAAGGGCTGGCATTGTTAAGGAGAGAGAGGCATGACGTCAACTAACTATGAACACTTTTTTACAGCAGAGAGAGACACCTGACAGGGAGCTGAGGGTGATGAGGGTGGAGAAAAAGGCCAAGGTCAAATGCAGGTCCAAGGGAAGTTCACACAGCACATCAAGGAGCTCTGACTTTATCACCTAGATAAAGCTTCAGAGCTAAAGTTATAAAGACAGCTATAGATAGAGCTACAGAGAGGTTTTATGAAGAGGACAATTGCATGGAAGATGGTGAGGCCACAGGATAAAACTTGAGGCACAGGATGAGTTAGGAAGTTATTAGGTTACAGTTTACCAGATTCCTATCTTTCAATAGTAAACGTTACAAGTAACTTAATCACTGAAGTTCACTAAAAAACATATTCGCTTCTTGAAAATAATAAGGTATGGGAAAAACAAAACTAAACAAGGTATTCCCCAGCACTCCATCCCCAAAAAGTCCCAAGCAATTTTGAAATGGATGAAAAGAGTTGTAAATTTTAGTTTAAGCACAATTTTCCTAAATCCTCACTCAAAAAAAAGAAAGGGAAAGGACGAGTACCCCTCTTCTGAAGTTGCTTACAGAGTCAAGAAATCTTAGAAACAAACCCACCTGACCCAGGGAGACTTCTAAAACAGACTCCCATGGGCTGTCTGAACTGCCATGCAAGCACAACTCAATTGTTCCAGCAACACAGGTGCCTGGAAGCCAGTGGACTAATGACTAAGCCCAGGGCCATAGGAGAGGCTCACAGCAATACCATTTAGCCATACCTGGGCAACATGCAGTGTCATACCAGGAAGGGAAATGCTGGAATAGGTACTAAAACAGTGACAGGTGGCTTTATTTGGAGGGGTAAACCCAAAGAAATCTCCACAGCTATTGCTGAAGCAAAGAAATAATGACATTGAAAGAATTTTTTTTTTAAAGGAGAGATAGAGGAAAGTTGAGTTAGTAAATATGTTCCATTACTGGATTAAAAAAAAAAAAAAAGACTTCTCCTTGGATAACTGTGGTATAAGCTATCTGGAAGTTCAGAACCCAGTCTTATCCCACAAGACAGGGCAGATCAATAGGGGATTTATAAGCTACTACAGTGTTCACATTCCTTTAGAAATGCACTTCTCATCCTGTTTAGTATACACTGCTGGGCCTCCTCTTCTCCCTACAACAAACTTTTACTGTTTCCATCAATAACATAGAGTCCCTTTCATTGTATACCACTATTTATAAATAAATGTCTGTAAAAGTCAACCATCCTTGATAAAGACAGTGATCCACATAGGTACCTCCAAGATAGGTAACCTGGCTGTATTCTTTGCTTGGCTCTCAAAAAAGATATCCTTAGTATTATGGATAAAAAAGTGAGCAGTACCTCGTCAGCGGGTTTCCGCTGAAGTCAGCTATCTGCAGTGCTTTACAGAACGAGATGCTTTCTGGAATTTCAGAAATATCTGTAGAAGTAAAGAAAACGTCTATCATTTACCACCATTATTAACAGTTTTCATTATTCTCAAGACAGACCAAAGTCACAAGAGAATATCTGGAAATTACTACCTCCATTCAAATATGGCCTGGATTTATAAAGCATTTTTCTACATTTATTTTATAATTGATTTCCTAATAGAAGATATAGTCTCAACAGAAGCACATTAAAGAAAAATATTAATAATAACAAATCTCTAACAACATTACAGCTAGATAGGAGAAATAAATTCTAGTGTTCTATAGCACTGCAAGATTATAGTTAACAGTAACATATTACATAGTTTCAAATAGTTAAAAGAAGGATATTGAATGTTCCCAACACAAACAAATGATAAATGTCTGGGATGGTAGATATGCTAAATTACCTTGATCTGATCTCTATACATTACATGTATGGAAACATCACTATGTACCCCATAAGCATGGAAAATTATTATATGTCAATTAAAAATAAAATAACAGCCACCACTGCCACCACCAAGCCCACTACTCTCTCAATAGTCACTGATGGCATCTGTTGTAATCACCATTAGACTTTTTTCCTTATGTTTTCATATGATTGTATCAGTTCCAGGTATTCTAAAGTAGTATGTTTTAAAATTACGGATTTTCTCCTGATTACAAACATTAATAGTTGAGAAAATACAGAAAAGTATGAAGAAGAAAATAAATACCACCAGTATTCATCACCCCAAAATAATCTTTTATTCTGTTTTTAGTTGTCATGTATAAAGACATGTGCACACACACACAGAGCATGTGTATAAATAGATGCTATTTCACAATATTAGGTTCATGATGATTTTTTTCACTTTACATTATTTTACAAGTTTTTTACCTTTATTTTTCCAAGAAGTCTGCCATTCTTAAGACAGAAAAGCACGTAGCATATATTTTCATGCTTCATTTAACCAGTCCCCTATTGTTGGACATTTAGGTTGTTTCAAAGTTCCTGATGTTATAATTATATCTATGCACATTCCTGATTCTTTTCTTAGGCTAAGTTCCCAGAATTACTGTGGCAAAGGCATTAACATCTGTACAGCACTTGAAAAATATTGCAAAACTGCTTTAGAGAAGGGCAGACTATACCTATTTATACTTTCATAAGCTTGCACAGGACGCCCAATTCAGCGTCTCTCCTCTTTTTTCTTTCTTTTACATTTAAAAAATGCCAATTTTATTGGTAAGAATAGTCCAGCAATTTTTATTTTATATTTATTTTATTACTAATGAGACTAAATATTTTTCTTATATTTACTAACCACTAAATATTGTGACTTCAAAAATAACCCAAACTGTTATTTTAAATGCCTCTTTCTCTTGGTACAAGAACGAATAGCTTTTAGGTCTTTATAAAGTTAGTTCATAGCATTTAATTTCAAGAATACATTTATTTTGGACACATTAACGTTGAGAAGGGCTAAAATAGAAAAAGGTTCTCCTGGGCCCATGCTACTTCTTCCACCAGTTCAACTAATACAAGTTGCGCCAGAATATACTTAATATTTCTAAATTGAGGTGGTAGGGAGAAGGGAGAATTTTTTTTTTAATGGATAACTTGCTTTGACAACCTCAGAGTAATCAGATACTAAATGAAAGCTTTTAGTTCAAATTTAAAAGCATAAAACATTTGACACTGTAGTATCATTCTCTTCACACATTCTCTGCCTTACATGGCCACATAATGGAGTGACAAACACTATGATTCTACTTTTATTAATATAAGATATAGTCTATTCATCTATCTAGCTATCTCTCTCTATAGAGAGAGAAATGGATGGAATATATATATGGAAACTATCTATCTATTATATCTATATATACATATCTATCTCCATGTTGAAGTCATAGTACCACCATGTTTAAAAATGAACATACATAAATCATTACCGCAATAGCACCGCTATTCAGGCAAGTGAGGTAGCAATGTTCTACTGCTTGCCTTGGTCTGAAAAGTGCTAGTCATCCAGGACACTCCATGACAACTCCTCTTCTTGCCACTATTTCAGGTCCTGGAGAGCAGTGTATAAGGTTGAGAAAAGAAGTGTCTCTATCAACACATTAAAGGCCATATGTGACAAACCCACAACCTAACATCATACTGGATGGGAAAAGTTGAAAGTGTTTCTTCTAAGATCTGGACAAGATAAGAGTGTTCACTTTAACCACTTTTACTCAATATAATACTAAAAGTCCTAGTCAGAGAAATTAGGTGAGAGAAAGAAATAAAAGGCATCCAAACTGGAAAGGAAGAAGTTAAAGTATCCTTGTTTGCAGATGACATAATCTTATACACAGAAAACCCTTAAGACGCCATCAAAAAACTATTAGAACTAATAAACAAATTCAGTACAGCTGCAAAAATTAGTTCTATTTACCAAAAGTAAATTATCTGAAAAAGAAATCGATCCCACTTAAAATAGCTACAAAAAATAAAAATAAAATACATAGGAATCAATTTAACGAAGGAGGCAAATATCTCTACAATGAAAACTATAAAACAACGATGAGAGAAATTAAAGAATGCACAAATAAATGGAAAGATGTCCAGTGTTCATGGATTAGAAGAATTAACATTGCTAAAATATCCATACTACTGAAAGCGATCTACAGATTCAATGCAATCCTGCTCAAAATAACAGTGACAGTGCTCACAGAAACAACCCTACAATTCATATGGAACCACAAAAGACTCTGAATAGTCAAAGCAACCTCAGCACTGAGCAAAAAGAACAAAGGTAGAGAAAACGATCTGGCTTCAAAATATACTATAAAGCAATAGTAACCAAAAAAAACATGATACTAGCATAAAAACAGACACACAGACTACTAGAACAGAACAGAGAACCCATATTCACATATTTACAGTCAACTGATTTCAACAAAGGTGCCAAGAAGACACACTGGGGAAAGGACAGTCTCCTCAATAAATAGTGCTGAAAAAATTGTATATCCATATGCAGAAGAATGAAACTAGACAATCATCTCTTACCATTTACAAAAATCTACTCAAAATGAGTTGAAGACTTCAATGTAAGACCCAAATCTATGAAACTACTAGAAGAAAACATAGGAGAAATGCTTCATGAGATTGGCCTGGACAAGAAGTTTTATTGAGTAAGACCTCAAAAGCACAGGCAATAAAAGCAAAAATAGACAAAATGTTATCAAACTAAAAAATTTCTACACAGAAAAAAAGATAATCAATAGAATGAAAAGATAACCCATGAAATAAGAGGAAGTATTTGCAAACTATGAATCTGACAAGGGGTTAATATCCAGGCTATATAAAGAACTCAAACAACTTAGTAGAAAAAAAATTTCATTTTAAAAATGGGCAAAAGATCTGAATGACATTTCTCATAAGAAAACATACAAATGGCTAACAAGTATATGAAAAATGTTCAACATCACTAATCACCAGGGACATGCAAATCAAAACCACAATGAGACATCTTCTTACCCCAGTTAAGATGACTAGTATCAAAAAGACAAAAATTAGCAAATACCAGCAAGAATGCAAGTAAAGGGACTCCTCGTACACTGTTGATGAGATTGTAAATTGGTATGGCCATTATGAAAAACTATGAAGTTTCCTCAAAAAATTCAAAATAGAACTACCATATAAGCCAGCAATCCCACTACTAGGTACACTAGGTATTGAGCCAAAGGAAATGAAATCTGTATGTCAAAAAGATATCTGTGCTCCCATGTTTACTGTAGCACTATTCACAATAACCAAGATGAAATTAACCCAAGTGTTCATCAATGGATGAACAGATTTTTTAAATGTGGTATATTTACACAATGGAATACTATTCAGCCATTAAAAATAATGAATGAAGCCGGGCTCGGTGGCTCAGCCTGTAATCCCACGCCTTTGGGAGGCTGAGGTGAGTGGATTGCCTGAGCCCATGGGTTCGAGACCCGCATGGGCAGGCGAGACCTCATCTCTACAATAAATCAAAAAATTAGCTGGGCATGGTAGCACACGCCTGTAATTCTGGCTACTCGGAAGGCTGAGGCGGAAGGATTGCCGGAGCCCAGTGGGTCGAGGCTGTGGTGGCCGGGAGCGGCCATTGCACTCCAGTCTGGGCGACAGTGAGACTCCAACTCAAAAAAAAAAAAATGAATGAAATTCTGTCTTGTCCATGAAGAACCTGGAGAACATTATGTTAAATGAAATAAGCCAGGTCCAGAAAGACAAAAACTGCATGATGATCTCATTCATAGGTGTAATCTAAAAAAGTTGGTCTCATACAAGTAGTGAACAGAATAGTGGTTAGCAGAAGGTAGGAGTGGCAGAGGAGTAGAGGGGGATGGGGAGAAGGCTAACAGGTACAAAGTTACAGATAGATAAGAGGAATAAGTTATAATGTCCTGTTGCACAGTATACATGTGAACTATTGTTAATCATGATATACTGCATATTTCAAAATAGCTAGAAGAGAGGATTTTGAATGGTCTCACCACAAAGAAATGACAAATGTTTGTGGCAATGGATATGCTAACTACCATGATTTGATCATTGCACATTATATACATGTATTCAAACACCATGCTGTAGCCCATAAATATGTACAACTATTATGCGTCAATTAAAAATAAAACTTTAAAAAAGATACCTTCTAATAAACTGTGGCATTGAGAAAGAAAAAATAAAAGAGGTATCTTTACAAGTACCGAGGAAGAAGATCAAGCCACACATTAGAATACAAATTCTGGCCAGGCATGGTAGCTCACACCTGTAATCCCAGCACTTTGGGAAGCTGAGGCGGGAGGAAGGCTTGAGCCCAGGAGTTCAAGACCAGCCTAGGCAACATAGCAAGGCCTCATCTCTACCAAAAAAACAAAAAAAAATTACCCAAGCATGGTGGTGCATGCCTATAGACCCATCTAGAAGAGAGGATCACCGAGCCCAAGAGATCAAAGCTGTGATGAGTTGTGATTGTGCCACTGCACTCCAGCCAGAGTGACAAAGAGAGACACCTGACTCAAAAAAAAAAATGTAAAAGTAAAATACAAATTCTATAGTGGTTCATTACTCTATCAAAGAAAAAAAAAGATCAAAGAAGCAGAGTATAAAGAAGAAAGGTATGGCAGTTATGTCGAAGTCTTAAATATTACTCGGGGTATCAGAACCTCACGGGGCCAACTGAGGAATCAAATGAATAGTGGCTGTAAGAAACTCTGGTCAGGGTGGGTCTGAACCTCAGGGATCAAGATAACAAGCAACAGCTAGAGAACACAGCTGGACTGTGTTTAGACAGAGCTGACCTAGAGGTTGGGTTTGTAGGAAGGTATTCTCTCCTCAGAGGAAACGTCTCTTGTGCCTAAGCCACAGGCAGCACACAAAACCCAGGTCTCCCGACTCCCAGCACCACAGCTCCCCATCATAAGTGTGCTCCTAACTTGACCTTCAGAACACGTTTGCCTGCAAAAATAAAAGCTTTCGCCAAGAAAGGCAATAGCGTGACTTAAAGAATCCCGATTACTGACTGACTTTAAGCAAGTTACTTACCCTGAAATATTCAGCTAACATGTCACATCCTCTGAGACACTTTCCTAGCACCCAAGATTAGGTTGGGGTCTCTGGCTCTCAAGTTCCTTGGGCCTCACCTTTTTAAGATGTGTTACAGTGGTGAGTAATTGTTTGGTGATGGTCACTCTCCCTTACTAAACTCTAAGCTCCTCCCTGGGAAGAGACTGTGCTGGCCTTTTCAGTCGCTGTTTCTCCAGAGCTGACACATTATTAAGTATTATCATAAGCAGCCCGAAGGTACCGAATGAAAGGATGAAAACGAATGTGACGAAGCCTTTACAAGGACGTTGCTCTTTCATTTAACACACATTTTCTCTATTTTACCAATAAGAAAACTGCTTAGTCCCAGATCTTTTACAAGAGATACTATAAAGCTTGCAGATTATTTCCAGCTGTAATCACCTTTGATTCACAAATGCTCCGCTGGGGACAAATATGAGGGTTTAAGACTAAAAGTTGTTTGTTTGCTTTTTTAATTTCCCAATGAGGCCTGACCATAATACCTCATTTAAAAATTGCAATTTGAGCCGGGCTCGGTGGCTCAGCCTGTAATCCCGCGCCTTTGGGAGGCTGAGGTGAGTGGATTGCCTGAGCCCGCGGGTTCGAGACCCGCCTGGGCAGCGAGACCTCATCTCTACAATAAATCAAAAAAAAAAATCAGCCGGGCGTGGTAGTGCATCTGTAATTCCGGCTACTCGGAAGGCTGAGGTGGAAGGATCACCGGAGCCCAGCTGGCGAGGCTGTGGTGGCCGGGAGCAGCCGCTGCACTCCAGTCTGGGCGACCGAGTGAGACTCCAACTCAAAAAAATTGCAATTTGAATCTTTTCCTCGGCAATCCGCCTGCCTCCACCTCTCTCTCAGACACTCACATCCAATTTCCAAATCCTTTTGCTATTCTCTAATTATTTTTCTTAGCCATCTTTTTCTGTCCACTCCTATTACTATCAACCTAGCTCAGGCCTCAAACATCTAGATGACAATATCCTCTTAAACTATCGCTGTATACAATCTGTTCTCCATCAAATCCAAACAACCATAAGAGTAATATCTGTACCAGTTTTCCATGCTTACTAAGTTTATGCCCTTGGGTAAACCACTTTTACCTATCTGTGCCTCGGCTTCCTTATCTGTAAAACAGATCATCAACAGGTATTTTAAAATCATGCCAGTCTATCATAATGTAAGTGCTACAGAAATTGAGAGTGGAGAAAACTAGACAAAGAAGGATCCTGTTGTGCTTTGAATCAAATAAGTGAGAGCAGAGGAGCAGCACAGGCACGGACGTGACCTCTGATGTCAAGTGAGGAGAGTTGGGCCTGGGGGAACGATGGTGCGGTTTGCCTGAACTTCCGGGTATCAAAATAGTAGTATCTCAAGAGAAAGCTGGAAAAATCTCTTGGTAGCAGATTACCATTTGCCAGGTTGAGCTGCTTACAATTAATTTGTTAGGGTAAGTAACTTGCTTAAAGACAGGGAGTTGCTCTTCTATAAAAAGAGAATAATCATCCCTCCAACTTAGGGTCACTAAAAGAATGAAGGGAAATAAAATAAATGGCACCCTAGAATACTAGGTGGGGGGATCAACAAAGATGACCGCTGTTTTCCATTTAAGACCAAATAATCTGAAGAGCAACATCATTAAAAGAAATAAGATTTAGAAGGTTTTTGCTAGTTTTAAGTATTTGAGACACAATAATGATTAAATTCTGAATAAGTATCTATTTATCTACAAGTATTAGAAATATTATTATATGCTTATTACTATTACCTATATAGCATACTAATAACACTTAGTATGATTCATGAGATTTCACCTCCTTATTAAGGAATGTAAGCCAAAACTTCTACTTGGCAATATTCAGTATGACTAATACTTTTTAAATCATACTTTTAATTCAAACTGACCTTGCCCCATATGCACTCAAGAATAAAAGTGTAAAATTTGATATTTACAAAATGTCTATGTAAATGCCCACAGTCCTTCATGAAGAGAAATGCCCAGGAGTTTCCAAACTCAAATATACTCAGAAGGAGTAAAATGAACGATTGTAAAATTGATCTTTTCCCTGCAGCTTTCTTAAGCTAAGCTTTAGTTCTGACGCATTGTGAGCAGCCATTATTTCTGAATTAGAATTTCTCTGAAATAGTGAGATGGACAGTTTTGCTTTAAAAATAAAAACACAAAATCTATAGTTTACCAATATAACCCTAACTACAGCCTGTCCACAGGAAATTCATGATCAGCCCTAAGTTCTGTCAATGCCAAGAGCCACTAGGCAGACAGCAATCCTGGCACCATTTGCCAGAGGGCTGTTGGAACAGAATATAGCTTTCACAACAGATTCTGCCATTTAAAAAGCAATCTGAAAGGACATTCCCTGCCCTGCATGGCACTCATATTCTTTTCTCAGCACCCATTTTTAACATGCCAACCCGGGACTCTACTCCACCAACCACAAAAGTAACGCTTATGCTTACTTGAGATGCTTCTGTAAGAAATTAAGCTTTCTTTTGCCCAAGGCCTCAGAATCCTTAAGGTAGACCCCAGTCTTTCCTGGAAAGCCATCCCCAGTTTAGGGCCCCTCCTCTGGGGCACACAAATTGTACTACGTGACTTCTCAAGTTCCTTCTGAGTATATCTGAGTTTGGAAACTCCTGGGCATTTCTCTTCATGAAGGACTGTGATTTATTCTTCTTGAATAAATCAATTACTCACTGGCATTTCTTTTTGTTCTATATAAACAGCCTGTTTTCTCCTCCTGGTTTTAAGACCTGCCTGACATTAGTAGGTTATAATACTAGGTTCTTTCCACTGAGAATACTATAACACAGGAAATAAAACAAAACTTAAGTACCATATATTTTTGTGGCTATTCTACAAGACTACAGTATCTAATTTATTTGATGGCATTTGGCAATAGAAAATTTTAAAAAGATTAGAACCGCTTAAAGAAAGCAAATTATTACATTCATCAATTAATTTGTCTGTTTTGTAAACATCACAAACAATAATATATTAAACCTCAATACATATTGTACAGAGAGTAAGTGGAAATTTTACTATTAAAATGGAGCAAGATCCATGTAAGTCCCCCTCCATACTAATTCCATCAGCATGACCATCCCACAGCAAGATGGCTATGTTCTCTTACTACAGTGTGCCAACAAGGCCAGCATCCTGGATTCGGGTCAACATAGACCAGTTTCTTTCTCCAGGTTCCAGCCTCACTGCACTCAAAGGGCTCATTACCATTGTGATCATGAAACTGCAGCAGCAGCAGAATTTTACCGAGTGCTTCCTAAGGGTCAGGCCCAGGTCTAAATACTTTGCACAAATGAACTCATTTAAAGCTTCACAACAACTCTAACGAGGTAGTTAACACACCTCCATTCTCTGACTGGGGACACTGAGTTACCAAAAGGGTAAGAGCCTTGCCCAAGGTTACATAGCCAATAAGTGAGAAGGCCAAGATCTGGCCCTCAGTCATCTCACTTCAGAGCCCACAATCTTCACCAGGAAGCTATCTTGCCTCTACTCTAAAAAGAACAAGTGAGAGTCCAGAGATGTAAACCACCTGTAGTAGCTAAGAATGACGCTGTCTCCAAATCATCAGCAGCTCAGTTTAAGGGAACCAGGGAGAAAGTGTATCATCTGATCTGACTTAGGGCAGACCTACATGTTTTCTTTACCTAATTCTTCTGATTATACCTGCCAGACTAAGATTCATTTTCAAGATACATAATAAAAAATGTCAAAATAAGAAAGAGAAAACTTTATATTTTTAAAATTTTAGACTCAGGGGTACATGTGCAAATTATTACATAATGCTGGGGTTTAGGCTTCTAATGAAACCATCACCCAAATAGTGAGCATGGTACCCAATAGGTAATTTTTCAAACTTTGCCTCCCTCCCTGCCCCTTTTAGGAGTCCCCAATGTCAATTGTTTCTGCCTTTCTGTCAGTGTGTACCCAGTGTTTCACTTCCACTTACAAGTGAAAACATGCAGTATTTGATTTTTCTGTTTCTGAGTTATTTTACTTAGGATAATATCCTCCAACATCATCCATGTTGCTACAAAGGACACAATTTCATTTTTTTTCATGGCTGCATAGTATTCCATGGTATATATGTACCACATTTTCTTTCTCCTATCCACCATTGATGGGCACCTAGGTTGCTTCCATGACTTTGCTATTATGAATAGTGCTGCGATAAACATACAAGTACTGCTGTCTTTTTGATAAAATTATTTCTTTTCCTTTAGATAGATACCTCGTAATAGGAATGCTGGATCAAATGGTAGTTCTAGTTCTAGTTCTTTGAAAAATCTCCATACAGCTTCCACAGGGGCTGAACTAAATTACATCCTAACCAAAGTGTAGAAGTCTTCTTTTTTCTCAACATCCTCATCAACATCTGTTATTTTTGACTTTTTAATATTAGCCATTCTGATTGATGTGAGATGGTATCTCACTGTAATTTGAATTTGCATTTCTCTGATGATTAGTGATGCTGGTCATTTTTTCCTAAATTTGTTGGCAACTTGGATGTCTTCTTCTGAGAAGTGTCTGTTCAATTAAAAGTATAAGCCTATTTAATTATTTGGTATGGTTAATCTTTATCAACTTTTGATTATGACACAGTACTAAAATTAAGTACTATATGGCATTTGATTAAGTACATAATGTTAAAATGTTTCATAATTGTTTCTTACTTAATGTAGCACCACTGACCAAAAGGCAATAAAATGTCTTAAAATTTCAATTAAATCTTCAATAAGTCCCCCTAAATAATTGGGCACCCAAATTCTTGTTTGAAGCATTTTGCTCAGCAGATATTATCTATAAAAGTCTATTCACTTTCCCACCAGATGTATCCTCCACTAGGTCAGGGGCCAGATCTGTATTTGTCTCTACTGTTCCCTACCATCACCATAATGTGGGGCCATGGCAAGCACTCCACAACTGACCAATGCCACTGGGTCTGGAATCATCACAGATTCCATGGCCAAAATCCTCATTTAATGTGAGTAAACTTCAACCACACTGGGCCTCTGTTTTCTTGCAAAAGGAATTTTGGAATCTCTGTCTCATCCACTTCACAAGTCTATTGAAAGGTAAAATAAGAAGGTATGTAATAATATGGTGAAGTACACAAATGCATGGAACAGAGGGGAGTGGAGGGCAACCTCCCGACACGGCACAGGTTGGTTTTAGTGTGGGTCACTTTTCATACCAACTGGCAAGGCCCGGGGCATATGCTTTCATGTCCTCCTCTTACCCTGGACACACACTCAAACCAGAAGAAAAAATATATCAAGAACTCCATCCATATGGAAAGCACTGAGTCTTTAAAGCACTGAGTACTTTGTCATCAATATCCAATCCTGGATAAAATATCATGTAACTGAAATCAAGAATTTGAAGACAGTGCCCCATGGTCACATCACTGATGTTAAGCCAAATCAGAGGCAAACACAAAATAGCATGACATAAATGAATGGTACCAAATAAAACTCCATGAACTGCCTGCAAGAGGTCCACGGCAGAGGCAACCCTAAAAGGATCAGTGATTCATAAGTCACCACATGGACATCAGAGACTGCTGACCTTCCACATCAACATTCTTTATACTCAACACTTGTTCAAGATGAACAATCTCCCTATTTGAGTTGAATTACGTTTGAGTCTAGGAAGAAAAAAATGTATAAGATGTGATATACTGACCGGGCTCATTGGCTCAGCCTGTAATCCTGCGCCTTTGGGAGGCCGAGGTGAGTGGATTGCCTGAGCCCGCAGGTTCGAGACCCGCCTGGGCAACTTGGCAGGACCTCATCTCTACAATAAATCAAAAAATTAGCTGGGAGTGGTAGCACACACCTGTAGTTCCAGCTACTTGGAAGGCTGAGGCGGAAGGATCGCCGGAGCCCAGCAGGTCGAGGCTGTGGTGGCCGGGAGCGGCCACTACACTCCAGTCTGGGTGACAGAGTGAGACTCCAACTCAAAAAAAAAAAAAGATGTGATGTACAGACAAGCCCACTTATGTTTTCTTTCTCATGGAAACTATTCACATTTGTATTGAGTGTCTTCTACATTTAACATTAAAAGTCTATGGATGTTGCAAAAGCAAAATACAAGATCATACAGAACTTGACCCTCTTCCCATCCAACACTGTGCCCTACCATGAGAAGACAAGAATTAACACAGATTAATATTCCTACTTGCACACTGAATTCTCAAAATGCTAGAGCAACTTCGGCTAAGAAAACGCACATGGTGGCTCATCTGGCAGATGCTGACATAGGTGCTCCCACTGGTCGCCATGGAGTTGAACATGCACATACAATGACCTCTTCTCAGCCATACAGATACGTCATATTTTTTAGCACAATATATATATTTTAGTTGAACATTTGAAATTGCTTTCCAACTACTGACTGCTCAGAGAAGCCTCAGTTGATATTAATCACCTGATAGCTGTCATCACTGTCACCTTAGACACAAGTAGTACGTCCCAGGCCCTGAGAGAATAGCAGGGACAGACTCAGAGCAGGAAAAGTGAAGAGGAACTACTTCCCTCCAAGCACACTTGACTACATGACTCCAAATAAGAACAGGTACCATTTTTGAGGACATGTTACATACCGGGTATTGTGACTATCATTCTGTACTCTTGCAACAAACGCCGAGACAGAGAGTAGGAGTTCCACTGACAGATGCAGAAGCAGTCTTGTACACATTAACAGTTTATTTACTCTTTGAAATTCCAGTCCCTCTGCCTCATAGCCAAGGAAGGAAGACTGCAAAGTAGTGGCTGAGGATCTGGAGAGTCTGATCCGATCAGCACCAGACACGCTGAAATTAGAGACACTGGAAAATGTGTAGGGAGAGGCAGAAGGAGAAGTGAGAAATACAGCCGAGGTTCCGAGGTGCCATTTGCAGTCATTTTACACAGCGATGGGGGAGGGGGGTTTGAGGAGTCTGAGGATGAGCAGGGTGTAAAACTGTTGTTTAGAGGTGGGCAAAGCCCCCTGCCCGAGGGGGCTTCTGTGAGGTCAGAAGCCCCCTTGGGCAGGGCAAGAGGAATGCAGAGGAGGCACAGAAGTCAAGAAAGCAAAGAGCATCACCCAAAGGGTGACTCAATGTGGCAAGGCACCAGGTGAGACAGACACAGGAACTTGCTGTCATCTGGAAGACTTGAGGAGAGTGACTTGGGGGAAGCCAAGCCACAAAGCTTGAGAAACCAGTGGAAACAGAGGAGGTGGATGGAGCGAGCACAGAGCAACAACTGCCCAATTCTAGTGGGAGACATAGCATCCCTCATTAGCAAAACGAGAGAAATGGAGAGAATGTGATACGGTTCCCTGAGGACGAAACCGAATTTATTTATTTAAAATACTGTTGTTTAATCTGAGATGATATCCTGACGGCTAGGTTGCAATCTCTTTGTCTTTTACTACATGATAGTGATAGTTTGTATTATCGAAACAAAGAGTTAGCAATCCTGTGTGAGACCCCATTAAAAAAAAATTACATTGCCCCATTTAATCTGAGAAGCTTGGGTAGAGAAGAGGTGAATAGCTTGAGAATACCAAGGTCAAGGGAAAGTTCATTTTAGTGTGTCTGGGTTTGATTTGTTTGTTTATTCAAAAAATCTGAGCAGTCAGCAGAAAGAAATCCTTCCTCAGAAGACAACATGGGGACAGCCACACAGTTAAGGGGAGGATTTGAACATGAAAACTTCAGAATCCATCCACATGGAGACACAGAAGAGGAGTTTGGGGCAGAAGGCCTGTCTGTGAATAGGGTAAGAAAACCCCATAGATCGAGAGTGGGCTAGCAGGATGAGAGTCACCAGTCCACAGGAGAGGCGAATGACAAAATCCCAGATCTTAAGAAGGAAATGAGAGGTTGCAATATGAATGCTTCTGGGCAAAAATGAACATTGCATCCACTTGGAAATGCTGCAGGGAGAGAGTGAGGGAAGGAGGGAGGAGGAAGGAGTGAGGAGGAAAGAGGGAGGAGGGAGGAGGAAGGGAGCAGGCGGGTGGGCAGGTCACATTGGCAGGAAACATAGGATCCTACTATGTATGAAAACCATGAATCAAGACCTGGCCAAAGACAGAATTCAAAAGCAACAAAGAATAAAACAACTAGCAGTGAATGGAACAAGCATGTGAAAAGAGATGCTGACAGGCTGTAGTAAAATACTGAATGCTGAGATGGGGTACATTCAGTACATCATATTGCTTCATTTAGAATTATTTACTACTAGGATAAAACAAGGGCCTTGTGTGCCAAACAGGCTGGCTAAGACAGTCTGAATGCTGTGCTGTCGGCTGCCTGACTCAATCCTGCTTAAAAATATCTGGGATTGTCAAACAAGACTAAATATGAATGCTGGATCCAAGTCTGCATTTGCTGCCACAGCTGTTGTTCTGGGTGTGCAGGAAAAAAATGCTAAATGGAGATTTTTTTTCAAATGCATCCCATTTACCGTATTATTCCAACCACCACAGACTCACCCAGAAGGCAGCCAGCCTTGGAGACAAAGCCAGAACTCTAAGCAGCCTTCCCAGTGCACATGCAGGTTCAGTGGCATGGTCTCCACATGGTGCAGGGGGAAAGCAGGGCAGAGAGGGCTCTTTGTGCAATTCTGTTTTGTAAAGTCTTGGTACTTGCGCTGGCAAAAAATTCTCTGTACCCGGAGGGTTTTCACCTAATTCCAGCCACAATTGCCAAAATAACCTCAGCTTTTCCTCCCCCACAGAGTTGGCTTAAATAAAAACAAACATCTCTTGAGGGACAAGATGCTGATTCACCAAAGAAAACAAAAATTAACCAAAAAAAGAACTCCAGAATATTTAATGTTGGGTTTCATAAGGAATAATGTGGGTAAATGGGACAGTTTGGCATTCTTTTTACTTACCCTCCTCCCAAAACGAATACATACTTATAGATATGATTCTGATTAATAGCTACTTATAGTTCAAGAAAATAGTAATCAAATATCAACAACTAAAAAAAAGTTCTATTCATCAAATACTTCACCCTTCACTCAAAATTGCAACTCACTTTAATTATTCTCATTTAATAAGAACAAAATTATAACTACCAGTATTTATATATCAAAATTATCTAGAGAAATGGAATCTTCCAATGGATGATTGCTTTGATCTTGAAATGAAGTCTTGAACTTTCCCCTATGGCTTCTCCATCTTCTTTAGACCACAAGAATCTCTTCATCCTCTGGACTGCAGATACTTTCCAGCCAGGTCAGGCTCTCTTTTGGCCTGAATTCCATGGTGCCAGCCTCCATGCCCTCTTGTGCTGCCTTTCTAAGCATCCCTTATCTTCCCAGCAAGGACCTATGGCTCCTGCCAGCCAGGATAGAATCCTACTGTACTGTGTTCTCCTCTCACACCCCCACAGCAGAATGTTTGTCAATTAGAGACTCAGCCACAGGCTGAATGAGTCGTTCAGACCCTAAAAATATTCTCTGGGTAACACACAGAGTAGGTGAGAGGGTGTGGGGCCAGAAGTGAACACAGTTTTCCAGAAATGCAGGAGAAGCCCATCTGGTCCAGATAAACTAACCAGAAGCCTGATCCTCAACAGTCTCATCACTGTTTTCCAAAGCGCAATCCCAACCCAGGTCCAATATAACTGCTGAGTATCCCAGAAGTTGGAGATTCTTTAACTCCAGAATGCCAAAGAATCCCCCGGACTATTTAAGGAAGAGTCTGGTCCCACTCCTGGCAACTAATTCAGCAGATCAAGTTTAGGAGAAGGAATCTATATTTCAATCCAGCACTCCTATCCACTATTCACCTCCACAAGAAAGCATTTCTGCTCTTACACCAAAGCAGATCCAGCTTTTAAAGACTGCACTGCAGGCTTTGATAGACTGTCCCCAAATGGGAGGTAGCAATGTGACAAGAGAAAGTTGCACCGTCATTTAGTTGAGAACGTAGAAAGGAGGTGGGAAAAGCATGGACAGAGGAACTGTTTGGATCTAATTTCACTTCTCATTTTTAAATAAAATTCATCCTTAATACAAGTACACTTTTTCAAAAGCAACTCTTAAAAAAAAAGAGGTCAAACCAGAAAATGGAGTGAAAAGGCATTCTAAAAAGAACCTCAAAACATGTTACATTACTCAGAGAAATATTGCAGATAAAGAGCTTAAGAGTTTAAAAATTATAAGCTGTCAACTGACAGATGAAAAGGTAAAATATGTATAATACATTTAGACTTTTTTAAAAATATCAGAACTTAAACACTGATAATGGTGTTATCCCCTTCAAAGTATTCAGCACATACCGCATGCACATAGATTGTTCTGTTGTTGTCGCTGGGGCCTTTTATAGAATTACAATGAGTAATTCTCACAACTTAAAAATTATAAGAACATTTTGCAGAACGAGTGCTATCTCTCTGAATTATAGAAAATTCAAGAAAGAGAGTCAGAATAAAATATACAGTGTACTTCAGAGGACCCTCACCCTGATGATGATATACTATGGCACGTTAGATCAATTTTCCTGTCCTAAAGCAATTCTCACGGGCACCCCCATCTGAATTTAGGACAAATGGGAGAGGGAAGGTAAAATGTTTGCTTTTGCTCAGGGGTAATCCAGGTCATTATAACAGATGCTTGAATTTTAAGCTGGGAAAAAAATCATTTCCTGTACTTGGTAAAGTCAGTGCTCCATGGATTTAGCTGATAAGGGTCACATCCTTTTGGCCTAAATGCTATTTAGTTTCTTAACTAAGTCAAGAATTGCCTAGGTTCTGTTTCATATGAATGGCTCCCAACTCCAATTTAAAATTGCATGAATTTTCTTGGAGATTAAAATGCACACTCCTGAGTTCCTGCTCTGAAAATTCTGATTACATAGTCCTTGGAAGAGGTGAAATACGCAATTTTAAGAAGAATCCTATGTAAGTGGTCCCAGAGCCCACCTGAAGAAAGAACTGCTCCAAGTGAAGGAAAATAGGCCATAATCTAAAGTCTAAATTTTAGGTAAAAAGAATTCTTGCTTCCATCATTCCGGAAAGCACCCTCCTCTGAGGCCTAATGATCAGTAGGGCATTCTGATTTGCTGAACTTCAAGATGTTTCTCCCCATCTTTTCTTTCAAACCTACAAACATGGTTGTGCCCATATGGTTTGAACATCTCTGGGGATAGAACATATCTTGTTCTTTCTTGGCCTGGATTCTTCCTTCTACTGTACTTGTGATAATATTCCAGTTATCCAGAGAGAGCATAGAAAAGTTTCCAGACAATCTACACTTACTATAGAAGGTCTGGTGTGCTTCTTTTTAAGAATTTAAAATGTAAGATAAGTATCTCATCTTAAAATTCCATGGAAGTACTAAGCCTGTCATTACTGATTTATTCTCTGCCAGTCATCTACCAGTTTCTGAATAGGATTAACTTCATCTACATAATTCAAGAAATCTGTACCTCTAAACTGGATAAAGGAGCCATACTCCAGGTTCCCTCTAAAATTACAATAGAAGGAATGAAAACAATGGTCCCAAGGACAAAGCCTAAGAGATCACCTCATTTACTTATTTGTTCATTTATCTAATTATTTAAGCAAACTAATATTTAATTATTTATATCAGGTCATGTAGCAGAAAGGAGGCAAAGGTGAGGCACAGTCTTTGCCCACTATGATCTCATAACACTGTGGGGGAGAGAGTTATAGTAGTAATAAGCCCAGTACAGAGTGATACCAATACTGGCAATCCTCTGCCAGGGGAGGGAAAGTCTGTGGTACAGCCTGACGAGGTTCTTAAGCCCGCTGCCCAGAAAAACCAAATCTGACTTAGCCATTACAGTTAGAGAAAGAGTTTAGTATTACAAAGCACTAAGCAAAGAGGTGAGGAGAAATTACTCAAATTCATCTCCCTGAAAATTCAGAGGACATGTTTTTTTAACAGGAATGTGGCAGCAGAGAGACAAGAGCTGGCAATTGGTTGATGATGTCATGGGGTATCAAGACTATCTTCTTGTCATACAGCCAACTTCTGGAAGGGGGACAATTTCTGGGAGAGGATTAGCCAGCTTCCTGGTGTTCTGGGCCTGGGGAGGGGTTGGGGTCCATCAGAGAACAAAGTCTAAAAACAGATCTCGCCGGGCTCGGTGGCTCAGCCTGTAATCTGGTGCCTTTGGTAGGCTGAGGTGAGTGGATTGCCTGAGCCTGCGGGTTCAAGACCCACCTGGGCAACTTGGCAAGACCTCATCTCTACAATAAATCAAAAATTAGCCAGACGTGGTAGCATGCACCTGTAGTTCCAGCTACTTGGAAGGCTGAGGTGGAAGGATCGCCGGAGCCCAGCAGGTCGACAGAGTGACCTGTCTGGGTGACAGAGTGAGACTCCAACTCAAAAAATAAAAATAAAAAATAAAAAAATAAAAATAAAAACAGATCTCAAATACCATTCTTAGGTTTTACAACAGATGCTATCTATAAGACAAGTCCAATGACCATTAGGTACCACCCCTTGATCCTTGAGTCATTATGGAGGTATTCTCAGAGGAAAGTATGAGGGGATGATAGGATCCCTGGAGAATGAAGCTGCTTTTGTCCTTCAACCTCTACTTTTGTCCTCAAGCAGTCTTAGGACACTATTTAAGAGATAAAATGTTCATCAGCATTCAGGAACAGCTTCCCTTTCTCCCCAGAGGTCAGGACATGGAGGTAACGGCCCTCTATTGGAGTGAAAACAAACTTAGAAATAATAGATTTGTTAATTTCTAGCCATTGTTGCAGCTTTTAGGGCTCAGGTCTATTCTATAGCTTTTACCCTGTGGCTCGATATTAATTTTGTATAGGCAGTTTCATCTGGAAGTGGGAAGGGCAGACTTTTCCTGTAAAATAAACTTGGAAATTCAGTGGGATAAATGCAATTACAAAATAATCTTAAAAGGAGGGAACATTGTCTGTTTTTGGTCCTCAACACTTAACATGGAGTAACAGGCCTAAAATGACCAGAGCCCATTCTGGTCCCAACCATAGCCAACAACCAGATCCCAGAAAAAGAATACTGGTGCTTGGCTGCCCCCACATTTTACCTACTGGGTTTGCAGTAGCAGCAGCAATGCCTGCACAGCTCATTCCCATGCCAGATGCCGATCAAACACGTATGCATATGAGCAGAGTGTTATGAAATTCCTCTATTAATTATATCGTCGTTAGCTGTCCAAGACACACACTACCAGCATAATTGCTCACATCCCTTTGGAACTGGCAGATCCAGCAGGAAGCAGTGATTGCTGCTGTTTCCTCCAGAAAAATGGTGATTGCGGATGTATTTCAAGCCTTTCTCTGATCTCTCAAAAAGAGTCATGGAAAAAAAAGCATAAAACAATAAGCGATGTGCGCTGTAGGCCACTTGTGACATTGCTTTTGCTGTCACAGACGGCTTCTCAAATGCAGCCCCAACGGAAACTCCTCAGTGCACACTGATTTACCACTCTGCCCCATTTCACACTGCAGCCCTGTTGGATGAGCTTCCCTGCCTGGAGCTTCATGATAAGCTCTCACAAATCCCTGGTTTCTCTGCTGGTTTCTCCCCAAGCTCCCTATCAGGTTTATTTTCACCAGTTCTTTAACGATGGTGCTTCTCAAGGTTCTGCCTTTCTATAGGCTGTGCCTGGACAGTTTCTCCCTTAACAACAGCTTCACCTATTAATTGGCATGCTCTAACTCCATCCCATGGGCCCATCACCTCCATAAGGTTATATGTGAGGACCACTGCCCTGTTGTTTCTCTTTGCTCAACCTCCGCAGTACCAGTAACTATGCTGACCAGCCCTCCTACTAAATCTTACAAGGGCTCCTCTTCCTCTGTTTTCCTTTAACTAGGGACATTCTGCAAACTCATCTGCCCTTCTACCTCTATGTCCTCTGCCGGAGTTACTTTATTCATTCCCATAGCTTAAATCATCACTGACAAATGGATGACACTCAAACTTGTATACCCTGCTAAAGTTTCTCCCCTAGCCTCAGATCCTTACATTCAGCTGCCTACTGAACAGCTCTATTTAGGTATTCCAAAGTTCCTCACCCTCCACAGGCCCACAGACAGATTCATCTTTCCCCTCAGAACTGATCATTTCTTCAGTCTTTCCCATCTCTCCTGTCATAGAAATTGAGAGTTTACTCCAAACCTGAACCTCTCACTCATTGTCTCACTCCAGCAAGTTACCTCCTAGTGGCCCTCAGGCCTAGTTCAGCATCTCTTGTGCTACCTGTTCCCTTCTCAAGTCCTTCCACTTCCCTGGCCTCCTTCAATCTACTTTATTCTCCCTGCTAGAGGCAGGGTGATACATGAGCCACTCCCCTGCCTGAAACTTTTGTATGGCTCCCCACAACTCTCTAGCAAACATTCCTTAGTGAGGACACAGGCTTTTCATGATCTACCTCCCTTGTTCCATCTTCTGCCATCAGCTCCAGAACAATCTTGCATTTCCCCATATTTATTATATTATTTCAAACCTTCAGACACACATTCATGCTACTTCATCTGCTGAGAAATGTCCTTCCCATACTTGTCTCTAAGGGATACTTGTCCTTCAGCACCTAGGTGTCATCTTTCCCAAGTCCCTTGATACTGCTTACTTCCCCAAAAATGATGGAGACTCCCTCCTCAAGCCCCCTCATGCATACCTCTGATGTGAGACTTGCCCCTCTGTCCTGTCGTTGAGATGGACTTGGTCTTTCCACCCTTCTGGCCTAAATCCCTTGAGAGCTAAATTGACTTATCTATGGGTCCTAGCACAGAACCCAAATATTTGGTGCTAAGTATTTAAAAAATGAATAAAACTCATTCTAAAAATCTATTCCTGCCCCTATATCCCTTGCCTCAGTGAAATAAACACTCTAGCCAAGATTTTCACTTGTGTTTGCTATGCTATTTGTAATCAAATACTCAGCCTTTATTTAGAACATTTCTTTGAGTTTCTCTCTTCCCATTTGGATCCCATTTGGAAAGAACAGTTGTTAGCACAATAAAGAGCAGATTTGAAGATAAGAATAAACCCGACTGGCAGTAAGAAAGGGCTCCAGAAGACCAACGCATCTGCTCAGTAAATATCAATGAGCAACAAGAAAGATCTCATCACCATGCTGTGAATGGAAGGGCAAGATTTTGATCTGAATAAAGAGAAGTAATCATCTTTCCCCTCCAATGACCAACATGCAAAGCTCCTGAGAGAACAAGGATCCAAAAAGGAGGAATGATATTCCATGCTCATGGATAGGAAGAATCAACATTGTTAAGATGTCCATCCTACCAAAGGCAATCTACAGATTCAACACAATACCCATTAAGTTACCATCATCATTCTTCTCAGACCTGGAAATGACAATACAGAAATTCATATGGAAACATAAACGACCACTAATAGCCAAAACAGTCCTTAGCAAAATAAACAAAGCCGGAGGTATCACACTTCCAGACTTCAAACTTTACTATAAGGCTATAGTAGTCAAAACAGCCTGGTATTGGTACAAGAACAGGCACATAGACCAATGGAACAGGATAGAGATTCCAGAAGCAAAGCCTCAATTCCTCAACCAACTCATCTTTCACAAAGCCTCCAATAACAACCACTGGGGAGAGGAGAACCTATTCAGTAAATGATGCTGGGAAAAGTGGCTGACCACATGCAGAAGATTGAAACAGGAGCCCTACCTATCACCATACACAAAAATTAACTCTAAATGGATCAAAGACCTAAACACAAAACCTCAAACTATAAGAATCTTAAAAAACGTGGGAAATGCCCTTATGGAAATTGGAACTAGGAACCAATTCCTATTCCTATTCAGAGCCCCAAAGGCCAATATCTTAAGAAATAAGATAGACAAATGAGACTGCATCAAATCAAAGAGCTTCTGCAAAGCAAAGCAAGAGAAACCATCAAGAGAGCAGGAAGACAGTCCACAGAATGGGAAAAAATATTTGCCAACTGTATGCCTGGCAAAGGCCTAACATACAGGATCTACAAGGAACTCAAACGTGCCAAAAGGAAAAAAACAAACAGCCCCTTCAAAAAGTGGGCAAAAGACATGAATAGACACTTCTCAAAAGAAAATATATGGGCAGTCAACAGACACATGAAAAAGTGATCAGCCTCACTCATTATCAGAGAAATGCAAATCAAAATCACATTGAGACACCACCTAACCCCTGTAAGAATGGCCATGATTAATAAAACAAACAACAACAGATGCTGGCGAGGATGTGGAGAAAAAGGAACACTTCTACACTGCTGGTAGGAATGCAAACTAGTGCAACCTCTCTGAAAAACAGTGTGGCGATTTCTGAAAGAACTAGAAATTGACCTTCCATATGACCCAGCAATTCCCCTATTGGGAATACACCCAGAGGAACTCAAATTATTCTACGAAAAAGATACCTGCATTCGTATGTTTGTTGCAACTCTATTCACAATAGCTAAAACATGGAACCAACCATGTTGCCCATCGAAGTTGGACTGGATAAAAAAAAATGTGGTACATTTACACAATGGAATATTATGCAGCCATAAAGAAGGACAAATATATGGACTTTGCAGCAATTTGGATGGATTTGGAGTCGATCATACTCAGTGATTTATCACAGAAACGAAGAACAGAGTTCCATATGTTCTCACTCATAAGTGGACCTTGAACAATTATAATGCTATAAGAAAGCGACTGGCAGTAGTGAGAAACTGTCAGGGGAGGGGCAGGTGGGATTAGCAGTTGAAGGAAACTGCTAGGGGAGGGAGGGACAAACCTCATCAACAAGGGTACCTGCATGATCAATGTTTATATATCTAACCCTGAATTGTACCCCACATCTTTATAATAAATTTTTTTTTTAAGGGAGGAATGAAGAGAGACTTCTGGAAGGAAAGGTGCTTTCTGTGATGGTGATAAAGCACATTTCTACATTTGACTCAACTTAAGACCACATTCACACTGGCACAGGTCCCTGCCACACTGTGTCCCAGCAGAACCTAATACAAGTAGCTCATCCAGTGTCAGGTGAGGAGGTGGAAATGCCAGTGACTGGTTCAGTTCCCTCAGGTGCTTGCTGCAGTGCCAACTTATTTTACACCTCTGTGGAGAGACCTCAAGCCCCTCATCCCCTCTGGTGATACCAGGGTTTACACCTGCTCTGGGCTGCCTTTTGTGCTGGAGGGAGCTGAGTCACTGGCACTCAGCCCTCCCAGTTCTTTCCAATTTGCTCAGACCCACTTGTTAGCCCAGCACTCAGCAGCCTTGCTGAATAGAAGGTCTATTCTTTAACATTCTGTAACACCATCAAACAAAGGTTGAACAACAAGGTCAAGTACTTCACAACATCAATTGTTAATGTGTATGGTACTTTCAGCAAGCACCTCCACAAGCAAAGAATATGTTAGGCAAATATAGGGGTGATTGCTTGAGAGAACCTTATAAAAGCTGCACATTTGCTTGGCCGGCCTCTGTCCACATTCCTTCCCTCTGTACCTCTAACTACATAGCCCTGGGGGGAACTGCCTCCCCCTCACTTATTGCAACACAAAATCCTAACTCTGATGAAGACTTCTAAACTGCTTACTCACTTTTCTTCACTGTGGCTGGCTGGCTCTTAACTCATCACAACCTTCTGGAAATCCCCGGTCTTGTGGGTTATCTATCCTACACCAGCCTTACCTTTGAAACTTATAGCTTCCCGTTGGTGTTTAAGTTACAGAAAAGGCAAGAGTTATTGACTAATCAGCCTTTTAAAAAAATTGTTTAAGTACAAATAACGGCACGGGAAAAGTTTACAACCTATGTTAAGTGTTTAAAAGCAAGATAGAAATATTATTTGCGTCGGGCTCGGTGGCTCAGCCTGTAATCACGCGCCTTTGGGAGGCTGAGGTAAGTGGATTGCCTGAGCCCACGGGTTCGAGACCTCATCTCTACAATAAATCAAAAAATTATTAGCCGGGCATGGTAGCGCACACCTGTAGTTCCAGCTACTTGGAAGGTTAAGGCAGAAGGATTGCCGGAGCCCAGCAGCTTGAGGCTGCGGTGGCCGGGAGCATCCATTGCACTCCAGTCTGGGTGACAGAGTGAGACTCCAACTCAAAAAAAAAAAAATAGAAATATCTATTTGCTGAATGATCCCAATTTTGTAAAACTGGAAATGAAAAGAAAAAAAGATAAATATGTAAAAACATTACTGATGATTATTTCTGAGTAGTGGAATATACAATTTCTATAGTGGGGAGACAGAATTATGACTTTAGAGTTCAACAAACTTGAGATCAAATACCAGCTCTACTACTTACAAAGCATGCAACCAAAGATTTTAACCTGAGACTCAGTTTTTTCACCTGTTAAAAAGAGGCTGCAAGTCTATTTCTTGGGGGTGGTTTGAGGATTAAATGGGATAATACATATGAAGTACTTGGCCTCACACCAGGTACACAGTAAACCTCCAATAAATATGTTGATGAGAAAGAGTCACACAGTTCTCTGCTTTTCAAAAATGTTTTTCACGTTTTACCATTGTTAGTTCTCAACAATGAACATGTACTTTAAGAAACACAAACCAGATAATAAATGACCCTAATAATTCATTTATCTACCCTTCTCAGGGTGCTTTTTTTAGTCTTCTTGGGAATAGGTCAAATGTAATTCCTATATAAATAGAGAGAAAGAAAAAAAAAACAAAAATGAAACTTGCTTAATTAACACAACTCTATGTGGCAAAGAATAACTTCAAAGAAGACTTCATGTAGGATACCATCAGTGAGACAAAACTTAGTGGTTAACCAGGTCAGAGTCAACCAACTTCTAGGTTAGTCACAGTTTGCCCAGAGCAGATATGACTATAGAAATGTGCCACACTAAGAAAATTCACATGCGACCTAGTGATCAGTACGAATGCCAATGGAATGAGGTAGTGATATCACCATATCAACAAATCACTGCTCCTCAGTGTTCACACCAGAAAATCAAATGCCCCATCACAGTGCCTCACACTCTGAGAAAACAGCATGCGATGATCCACATCATCAGTAATCAGAGATGGACAAAGTCACATTCACAGGAGAGAGCTACACCTGCTTCCAAGGAACCTAGGACATTCATGTTATCTGATCTCTTTACTTTTCCTTCAAAGGTAAACCCCACACATTGAGTTTTTGTCTTTCCTGATTCTATACTTCTGGCAATGCACCAATCTTTTGCCAAGACAGTACAACAATTACCTCAGAAGAGTTATGTCATATCCACCTTTTATTGAATGACACCCCATTACTGGTCACAAAAAATTTACAAGCCACCTGCTATGGTCTAAATGTTGGCATCCCCCCCCCCCCAAATTCATCTGTTGGAACCAAATACCCAATGTGGTAGTATTAAGGGATGGAACCTTGGGAAGTGAGTAAGTCACAAGGACTCCACCCTCATGAATGGGATTAATGTCCCTATAAAGAGTCTCAAACCAGCGCCTCCCTCCTTTCTGCCATGTGAGGACATGGCAACAAGGCACAACCTTTAAGAGCAGGTCCTCACCAGACATTGAATCTGCCAGCACCTTGATCTTGAACTTCCCAGTCTCCAAAATTGTGAGCAATACATTTCTCTTCTTCATAAATTACCTAGTCAGCCCAAAGACACCACTTCTTAGGGTAGGCACTTCTATAGGTGGTTGAATGTATTCACTATTTGGTATATTTTGGGGTTTTTGCAAGTTTAAATATCTAAGAAAGACTTTTCCCAGTTTTTATCCTCAAATTCAGAGGCTAATTAGTGTCAACATTGTCTATAACCTTTCTCTCAAAATAAAACTATTTGCCCTGCCTTTATTATCTTCAATATGCTCCAAAAAATAAGAACAAGTCCCCTATCTCAGCTCCACCACTAACTAAGAGTATGATTTGGGGTCTATCACAACTTCAAACCTCAGTTTTCTCATCAGTAATCCTGAGATGCTAATGCACACACCTAACAGGATTAGCATGTGCATTAGATAACATGACACACGTGGTAAAGCAGAACAATGTCTAGCATTGTAGCACACAGAATCTAGAAGTCACCTTAGGCAGAAACCTCACCTCCATTGCTCAGTCCCACACACCTGCCTGTGTTCTCATCCTACCCTGCATTCTTATTCTCACAGTCCTAGTTTAGATCTTTCTGATCCAAAATGAAAAGGGATAGGATTAATCATAGCACCTAATGCTGAGTGTTCATTCTATATGAGGCACTGATCTAAGTACTTGACATACACATCATCTTTTGACAGTTAAACATCTCTATAAGGTATGAACTATCATAATCTTCATTTTATCAAAGACATTGAGGTAGACAGGGATTAAGTAACTTGCCCAGGATAGTGATCCCTGGCTCAAAAACTTTTAATGATCCCATATTGCTTACAGCAAAGTACTTCAAGGACCCCTCAAATATAAACCTCTAGTTTCTAAGACAGATTTGTAAGGTATGTAGTTTTTAAAACTTCAAGTAGAAAAGTCACAAACATTTGCATAGGTTTTATGCTATTAATTAATCAATGGCCACCAATCATGTTAACCTATGTGTGGGTTCATGCATTTTTGTGCAGATGTGGCAAGAAAGACTACCCTGTCCTCTTTGGGCATGCATCTAAGTTTCCTATAAACGCATAACTCACTAAGAGGTTGTGACAGTCCAACGGGACTGTGTGTGTGTGTTTACTAGGTGTGATGGTTAATTTTATGTGTCAACTTGACTGCACCACAGAGTGCCAAATAAACATTATTTTTGGGAGTGTCTGTGAGGGTGTTTCCGGATGAAATAAGCATTTGAATTTGGTAGATTCAATAAAGCAGATTGTCCTCTGCAATGTAGTGGGCATTTTTCAATCCATTGAGGGCCTGAGTAGAATAAAAAGTAGAGGAAGGAGGACTTTGCGCCTTTTAAGTTCCTGACTGTCTGCATGAGCTGGACCACCAGTCTTCTCTTCCCTTTGGACTGAGATTCACACCACTGGCTCCCTGACCTCTCAGGCCCTCAGACCCATGCTGGAATTACACCACTGGCTTTCCTGGGTCTTCGGCTTGCAGAGGGCAGATCATAGAACTTCTCAGCCCCCATAACTGCATGAATAAATTCCTTATAATAAATAAACAAGCCCCCCCCCACCCACACACACACTAGTGGCTCCATTTCTCTGGAGAACCCTGACTAGTACACTAAGCCTGAGTGTGATCGGTGGCATAAAACCATCACATTCCAGCATTCAATTAAATGCCAGGTATGAAAGATAATCTAGTGTTCACCATTGGTCATGTATCTCCTCTTCTTCTTCTAGCTAACTGCATTTCCCAGCTCCCTTCAGTCAAGTTAGTAACATGAAATTGGCCAACAGAACATGGATAAAATTATGTACACTACTTCTAGATATAGTCCATAAAAATCTCCCATACACAATTCTCCCTGTTTTTCCCCCCTTACATAAGGACCTTGGAGGCCACCAGTTAGTGAATGAAGATGAGGTATCACAAGAAGAAAGAAGTCTGGATCCCTGAATGACTCTTCAGAGCAGAATCTCTCACTACCTACTCCCTCATATTCACACACACACACACACACACACACACACGTGCTCTAAACTGTAAGTTGAACAGTAATAAAATTCCTCATTGTGATGAACCACTGGGACTTTCATTAATAGTAAGTCTTTCCTAATACACAGAGTTTAGCATTTTACTGGGCAGAGCAAACCCTTTGCAGCACAGTAGTAGCTATACAATAAGAGAAAGAATCCCATGACAATTCAAATAGTTGTTCTCATTATTAGGTACTGGGTGCTTCTTTGATTTTTTATGAATCTTCAAATTTTCAGTGGCTAGCTAAGAGGTAAGCACTAAGATATTTGCGTTTTTAATGATACTGTTGACTCTGTAAAGCTACAACAACAAACATTTGAAATAAATTTCTAGCAAGTAAGAATGACAACCCAGCTGAGAAGTTCACTCATGAACTCCCTCCAAATTTGCACCTAACATATAAGAATTGTTAAAAACTGTCTGATTTCAACATCTAAGCAAAAATGCCCTACTCCTCTTTCAAATCAGTTGCTACTGACATCTCTTATTGGCATCAGTTACCGACATCTTTCAGTGTGTCATTAGCACTTTATACCACAGTATAACAGTCATTAATGTAAAGTTACTTATGCTTGACTGTTGTGTCTGTAAATGTACTTCTTTAAGGGACAGAAGAATTTAGTATGGCGCCTCACACTTAGTAGGTACTCAATAAATAGTGCTTGAAGTAAAAAGTAATATTATTAATATGAGCCATAGTTGTTAACTGTAAGCATTTTTTTTTAAAGCACCAGTTTAAGTCTTTTCAAAATAAAAAGAATCCAGAATGATTTTCATTGTTGGCTTTTAGCAGACATCTCAGTGAGATTGAGGTCTCACACCGTGCTTACAACTAGCAGAAAAATCAAATCTTTTCTATATATACTGCTCAAATGGCTTTTTTTTTGAGTTGGAGTCTCACTCTTTATCGCCCAGGCTGGAGCACAGTGGCACGCTCACGGCCACCACAGCCTCGACCTGTTGGGCTTAGACGATCCTTCCGTTTCAGCCTTCCAAGGTCATTTCTTAGCACTGCTTCTCATTCCCTCTTGGCTCCTCAGTCCTTTTCCAGGATTTGTCTTTTCTAGATTAATAAGCAGAGAGCGCTGTCTGCAGCGGTCAAGGGATATTGCTGTCACATCCTGATAAAAATTTGTCATCCGACCTTTAGCTGCCTGGAGGCTGAGCACCACTCAGCTCAAGCCAGATTCACATGACAAAACAGGTCACCTCAAAATCAGAATGAAGCAAGCAATGTGGCCACTCATTCTCAATCATTTTAGAGCTGGAAACTATCAGCCTGATGCTACAGAAAGCGCTTAATTAAAAAGTGAGCAGAAACTGTCATCCCATATGTTGGATTTTTGTTTTCTTTCAGGAGAAGCCACTGCAATTGTTTTTGCTTCTATAACTTAACTCGTTGGGTGTAAATCTACCATTGTTTTGGAACACTCAGGATCTAATAATACGGAGCCTAGCATGTAAAGACTGTGTGAATGAACAAGTTAGGGAGGGACAGAGAGAGAAAGATAAGAAGCTACTTAAAATAGACAAAACATTTGGAGAACCTCTAACAGAATAAAGAACATGTTGACCTAGAAAATATACGCAAAGGTGTTGTTCACAAAATCAGATCTATTATAGATCTTCTAACTTCTTTTCAAAGAGAGAATATTATATAAACCTACATTACAGTCACAACTTTTCTGATAACAGAAAAAGTTTCTTTACTAATAGAATAAAGAGTAACAATTTGCTTTTCCTTACATATGTTCTGGCAAAGCAAGTGGAAGGTAGGCAATCCAGAAAGATCCTTCTAGATGGGAACAAAAAAGAACTAAGGAATAGCAAGAAGAAAAGCAAGCAAAAGGTGTAAAATATGCTCATCAAAAGGGATCTATTTGTAAAGTTTATCACAACTTTTCCAGTGTTTGAAATGTTTTCACATTTAAACAACACACCCTGATGTTTGCAGAATGAAAGGATAATTAGAAAACATGACAGAAACTCAATTCCTTTCCACTTCCCCTTCTAAAATAATTACTAGAATCCAGAATTCAACTGTGAGCAGAAAGTAATTATACTCTTTCCCATATTAACCCTTCTTTCTAACAAAAGAGAAGGTAAAAGTTGAGGCAGAGAGAAGGCTTGTGACAGGGAAGCAGAAATCCTTGCAGAGTCAAGAAAGCATGCTCCATCCAGGATGAACACTGCAGGTGGCCCCCGCAAGGTAGAGTAAGCATAGTGTCGTGCCTCCCTTTGCTGGAGGTCTCCTGTGACACTCTAACAGTGATGGTGACAAGGAAACTCTCCTCCTGTCATATATTAAGTCCAATCATGGGGGCAGTTTGCTAAACAGAGGGCTAAACGCCACCCCAAGTTAGGCAGCAAGACAAGAGAGAACAATGGCTTAATTGTGGCAAGTCTGAAGTCCCCATGGGTAAAAACTGACTTCTGCCACACTTCTGGTGTGGGTGTGTGTAGTTACTACCCAAAAAAAGGCTAATTGTTCATAACCAAGTAGGAGGACTTTTAGGCACACTAGATTTACTGCTTGCCAAAGAGTTTTTTCCACAGCACACTCAAAAGCACCAAGATCTGATGCTATCATTTCGGCAGGCTTCCAGATTGGCTTTAGAATTGATTAAACTAACCCAGATATAGACCACAGACATTGATCAGCATCCGGTGGTTGGACAGAGGATAACTAATTCGAGCATTTAATCAAAGTCCGGCCTCCAGAAAAGAGTGGGACAATGGCCCTGCTGGTAGGAACTCTCTTACTCTGCAGTTTGGTCCTGGTGCTAGTGATGACATTTGTACTAAAACTATCTTACTTTAAAGTTCTTGTTAACTCAAGTTTACAAAATAATTAACAAAGGTATGTTGCCTCTAGCCATGTTTGGTTTTTGTTTTGTTTTGTTTTTCTATCTACAGTTCTATTTGCCCCATGGAAGAAATCAACCCATGACTTCTTTGGCATGGCATGCCAACACTAATCAATGTTCCCTTAACTTCAGCCATCCCCACTCCACCTTCGCAATTTTTGTCATACTGGGATAGTCACTGTATTCTTGAATACTTGCCTCATCCTCTTAAATTGGTTTTGTAAATCTGAATAAGATTTATTTCAATGGAAGCAAATTGTTTTGAAATCACTAACATGAATTCATATATATTATCACCACTAGATATAAAAATAAATGTAACATAAGTGCAACATAGTGTTATCAAATTTTACAGATGTAATCCAAAAGAAATAAAATTGAATAGAAAAGGATAACTTTCTCACATTGATTCAATAGTAAAAATCGCTGTTTTCCAGTACCACTTAAAATCATGTGTAGCAGTGTCAGCTGTATATGCCTTACGTTTTGGGAAAAATGGAACTAAATGGCTAATGATACAGTACTGTGATGTAAGTCAAATTACAGCATAGACTACCAAATTCAAATTACTAACCCTTGGGGCAGGATTCATGAAGCATGAAGAAAGTGTGCCCTAGATTCTTGGATAGCAAGATCCTACTATGGGGTAATACTTCTCACACAATCAGAGGCCATTTTCTTCAAACAGCAAAGAATCCATGAGCAGAGAAAACAAATGAAAGTACAGGCATTGAAACATATACATTTCACCACCAGCAGTTCTGAAAACAGCTTCAGAACCAAATTCTAAACCCATATGCTTTCTGTAGACAAAATGTTAACAGCATATTCAGATTTTAATTTAATTTTAATCTACTCCAATCATTCTTTAATCTACACTCAGGGCACACCTACTTTCTCTTTTCCCATATATATTTTAGCCATTTACCTGCTTTAAAAAAATAGTAATCTACCACGTTTGGACACGAGACGCATGTCACTACCCTCAAGTCTCACTGGGCTCATACAGAAAGCAGGGCCTTGTCCCATTCCACGAAACACAGCCAAGCAGCATCTGAAGGGGCCTGCCCAAAGTCAACTGTGTGCTGATGGCAGAGCCAAGGTCCAACCCAGGGTCCTCTCTGCCAGCACATCTAGTCATTCTGAGGACTGAACCACACGCACCGTTTCCCATCCCAAGCCTCCCTACTTGTACCTCAGAAAAAATCCTCACGGCCTAAAGAATCCACATGTGCGGCCCTCTTTTCCTCTTTTTCCCTAACCTTGGTTTTCTACTCTCTATTCTAATGTAGCACACTCCTCTTGACTTTGTGCCTGAAACATCAGAAAACACAGCCGCTAAAGTCAGTGTTTGGAGGTCTTGGCAGTCCCTCTTGGTCCAGGAATTGAGCCTGTAAAAACTTCTCATTTACAAACTTCTTTAGAGAGAAACACAAAACTTGTCTTTTCTCCCTCATTTGAGTAAGGAAATATCAGGAAAGGTCTAATTTTGCTTTTGGGACCAAAGCAAACTTGGCTTAAGGCGGCTCCAGCATCTTACACTTTAACCAGGAGTACCCAGAAGATCTCCCACCATCCACATGGGAAGGCACAGGGTCACCCAAGGCAGAGCCAGTGTGGTCCGTGACCACATGGTGCTGCTGAAGGAAAGTGGGAAGCAGATTGGAAGGTAGTGACATCTAAGTGCTTGCTACTCAGTGTGGTCAGGGGACCAGCAGGACTGGCATCCCGGGGAGTTTCTCAACAATGCAGAGTCTCACTCCAGTCCTACTGCATCAGAATCTGCATTTTAACAAAATTCTCAGATAATTCCTTCATCCTGTGGATTAGAGGGGTCTGATACCAAACACCTTACCTTCCTCTTCCATGGTCAAAGCAATGCTTTTTTGGAAAACTGAGAACTAAGAAAACCAATGAAGGTCCTATCATGACCATGGCCAGCTCTGGTTATAAGCCTGTTACAACCTGGGGGCTGGATAGGGACCCAAAGAAACAGCCTCTGATCAGAGAGAGTGGGTGCCCTCAGCTGGGGTGACAGAAGACCAGAGGCCTGAACAGGCCTCCTGGCACCAACTCCAAACTCTTACAAATGTACCTGCACAAAGTCGGGTTATCACATTGCCTCTCAACCTGAAGGCTCTATGACTTTCATTTACCTACTCAGTTGCCTGGGATATTCACATTAATGTGATTTTTATCTGTCTCAAAAATGAGAAAGGAAGCACAGTGAGATCTGCCTGACCTGGAAAAGGCCTACACTCCCTGTTCCTGTTGGTTATAGTAAACGGTGACCTCGTTCTGCTCTGTCATTTGTGCAGTTTCTTTTTTGTTTTTGGTACAAACTCAAGGAAATCCCTGAAACTGCCCGTTCTCCATGTTGTCTCCCCCTCTGGTCCTCACACACACACACACACACACACACACACACACACACACACACCACACACATCCTCATAATACTGAGCCAGAGCAAGGTTCTGAGTATGACAGAAGGGAACAGTTAACTCTCCCTCATCATTTCAAAAAAGCAAACTTGGCTTGGTAAAAGATCTGCAGGATCCTTCAGGAGACTCCAACTCTTGCAGAAGGGAAAGTTGAAAATGAGGGGGTGGAAGAAAAGTAGAATAGGTATCTTCAAGGAGTGGAAACACTTTTGTGTCCTGACACTGACTCTAGTGAAAGCTTAGCTTCTTTTATCAACGTGCTGGAAGGTAAAAATGGACACATGAGAAGAGGCGTGGAGCCCTTCTTCCTTGCTATGAATGTTTGAAAAAAAAAGAGCTGATGTGGGAACTGGTAAACTGGTGGCTGCCCAGTGCTGGCTTCCCACAGAGCATCCCACTAGAATTAATCATTGGCCTGGGAACTTTGGAGTTCTGGTTTCCTTCCTCCCAAATAGCTGAAGCCAATACTTCCCCTCTTTTTCAAGTATTTCTGGACCCCTGCTTATTTTTCCTTTCTAATGCCAATTTCAAAATTGCTATCTTATTTCTTCAGATTTTGTGATTTCAGTGACCATTTTACAAAGTCACTGCTTCCTTGCAGAGTTAACAGCTGGTCATTCTTCATAACTGAGATGACTGCTAAGACAAGAGAGTTGTTTTATTTACAACACACACCTTAGATAAGTACCATACAGGATAATCTCTGGGCAGTTCTAGCCAGGCAGGCCTCCAATGCCCACCCCACTCCACACTCCAGTGGAAGGGAAGCTGCTCACCAACAAGCCTCTGTGCTAAGGGGCGGGACCACACTTGGTACTGATTGCCACCCACCTCCTAGGACAGCTGATCTTTAGGGTGGCTAGTTACTAGAGACTATGTCTTATGGTTGGCATAAAAAAATAAAGTTTGGCCAACCATGACTGAGAAATTTGTAACTGTCAAACAGACACTATGCCAGGGGCAGAAGCTAACAAGTCCATAAAAAGTTGGGGCAGGAGAGGTCATCACAGGCCAGTTCCAAGACAGCAGATCAGTGAGGAGGGAAAAACAGAACATTCACAAACAGAAGTAGACACACCACAAGACAGGCCATGAAACTCCCAGGATGGTGTCAAACACGAGCTCAGTGCAGATAGTTTTGGTGTGTTAGTTCTATCCCATTCTTACAACCAAATGCACTTTACCTAAGCAGATCTGGGTTCCCTGACACCAAATAAGCCACTCCAAAACAAGCATCCTCCTCCCCTAAAAATTTTCTTTTCACTTTTCCCAGTACCTTCAAGGTAAAAAATAAAATTTTCATGAAAAATAAAAGTAGATACCATGTCAAGATCATGTGACTTGGCCAAAAGACAATTTCTAATGGAAGTAATGTGATAGATGACAGCAATTTGAAAGTTACTAAAAATTAGAGGGGAGGATGAATCATTTTTCTTCACCAAGTTTTTAATCAAGCACCAATGATCACTGCTGCTTTTTTATTTTTTATATACATATTTTATTTTAAAGATGCAGGGTACACTTCAGGATTAGGTATATAAGTGGACATCATACGGGTAAAGTTTGGGCCTCCCTTTGGTCCCCACTTTGTCTGGTTTGAGATCAGGTATTCTTATTGATGTTGTATCCCCCACTGTTGCTTTATAACAATGATCCACAGAAGAATACTATATCTGGATCCTGGGGTTTCTGTGGAAGATATCAGATTGAAATATACAGATCAACAGCTCATTGAAAAGAAACTTACAGATTTTACAGGAAAGCAAAAGCAAAACACAAAACAAATCAGGCATGTAATATAAGAGAAATAAGATAATTATCCATTTTATAAATAATTCAGACTATGTGTGGGCCTACCTTGAGGCAATTATACCAGGGTCCTTACAAAATCTGAACTGCATCACTAGACAGGACCACAGGGAGCTGCCATTTCAACTTAATAAATCAAATATGCTATAACACATAGAGAGAGCCCACTCAGAGAGCGCTCCATGGGGTATAAAACTCAGGGTTAAGCCAAAGTAAAGTGTTTTTGGGTGCCCCATTAAGATACCTATTAGAATGTTCAATAAAAATGAGTCAACATAATAGTGAAATCTAGAAATCAAAATAAACTCACAAATACACCAGACAAACTGAAGTGGGCAAAACCACCACTGTCTAATTAGAAATAAAATGACAGAAGATGTCTGAACAGCAAGCAGGTCTGCTCACTGCAGACAGAGCACACCAAGCAACTGGGTCACAGCCAGGTGAAACCAACCCTTTCTCAGGACAGGTTTTCCCTGCCTCAGCAGCATCAAGTGCTGGACAAGTGACCATTCCACCAGCCCTTGACGTCCTGTTCAGTAAAATGAGTGGGTGAGGTTAAATAATTTCCCAGCCCACTCAATAACACTAAGAATCAGACAGAACTTACTTGGAGAAAGCTATTTTCTAACAATGGTGTAAGAAATTTCTTTCGGCAAATACTTCAAAAATGGCATTGATTTCACCCCAAAATTCATACATAGTTTTCCCATAACTATCAGTTAAAGCACCTCCCATAACACGTATCCAGTTACATTTATTTCCTAAAACACCCCCAGCATCTGAAGGGACAAATGGATAATCTAAGCAGAATCTCTCTTACCATTTCGAGACACATCTAGTTCCACCAGCTGCATGAAGTTTGCTATTTCTGGAGGGAGCCGCTGAATTTCATTATCACTAAGTCCAAGCTTTCGTAATTTGACTAGCTGGAAAAATTGCTGAAAGACAAAATAGTTTCACACAGATTTGACATATATTTGCATTGTAAAATGTGGGGTAGTATGAAATTTAAAACAATGTCTTTTTAAAACTAATAAAGATTGTACCAATGTCAATTTCCTGATTTTTGATAGTACACTGTAGTCATATGAAGATGTTACCATTGGGATAAACAGGGTACAAAGAACCTCTCAGTACTACTATTTTTGCAACTTCCTCTCAATCTACAATTATTTCAAAATAAAAAGTGTTTTTAAAATTAATGAGAAACTTAATGAGACTAGAAATCATTCCTTTAAGCTCTCCAGGAGATAATCACATCATCTACTCACGGAAATCGACATTAAATCTGCAAAGTCAAATAAACATGTGAAAATTAAAATAAACCATTAAAAAAATCATTTTAAGAGGAATTAAATATAACAAATATCCCACAAATGTAGGTAAGTAAAATAAATACTTCTGACCAATCTAAAAAAGAGTCTGCACTGGATACTTCAATTAACCATGGCAGATTGAGCACATACTTTTATCCCCATACTCTTTTTAAAAAATGTGCTAAATGACACTAAAGGAATTTATATAGAGATGGACATAAACATAAAAATACAAAATAAACCCATGAAGACAATTAAAGAGGGGGGGGGGACAAAAAGCAAACTTAGATATGCAACAAAATCCTTGAAGTTAGACAACAGATGGGTGAATAGTAACTAATAAAAGAATCCAAAGAAGCTGAAATGTAAGCCTGTGGGGTGAACAGCCAATAAGAAATTGGGTTCAAGTACCTCTGAAGGAAGGAAGACTAGTTGAAAATTTATATAAGGCACAGTTAAAGCCCTTATTTTCTTTTCCACCCAGCAAAGCCAGGCAGGAGCCTAGAGATTCCCTCTCTAGAAGACTTGAGCTCAAGCACAGCTGAGAACAGGGATGAAATAATCCTGCTAAAAACAGAAACCAATCAAAGCCTGATCAGTGAGATCCTATCCTTCCTACTCCCCCGAGTCAGACCCCCAGCACGTACACAGACCTACAGATATGATCATTCTACAGAGAAGCTCTGGGTTATAAGCCTTACCCACACACGATCTTTCAAAGAGGCCCACCTCACCTCTGGTGCCTTGAATCTTTAGACAGAATCAAGATTCTGTAGACACTTGAGGAAAGCCCATAGCATGCAAAAAAGTATACTTTGTGCGTGTGTGTGTGCGTGTGTGTGTGTGTGTGTGAGAGAGAGAGAGAGAGAGAGAAAGGAAACACACCTCAGAAGAAACAAACATAATACCGGGAGCAGAAAAAAACTTCATCAACCAAAAAGTATAATTAATATCTTCAGAGAAAACAGAGAAGATGAAGCAGCGTGCCATAAAAAGCAAGATTAGAAGAATTAGAAATCAGCTCTTAGAAATTAAAAAATGTTGTAGTATAATAAAAGAATCCCATAAACAAGGTAAAAAAAAAATAAAGCCAATAAAATCCCTCAGAAGGTAGAATAAAAAGACAAAAAGATAAGGAAGTGGGAGAAAAAAGACAGGAAGACTAAAGGATCTATTCACAAAGTACTATATCCAAGTAACTGTAACTTAAAGGGAGAAAACACAGAGAAATGCAGGACATGCTTTTCTGGTTTCTAAAGGGCCTATAAAATGAATGGAAAAGACATATATCCAGAAATACTATAAAATGTCAGAAATCCAGAAATGAGAAGATTCTAACAACTTCCGGAGACAAGAGGGAAAGAAAGGAAAATGGTCATAACAAAGAATTGGGTATAAGAATGGCACTGGACTTAAGAGCAACCTTGAAAGTAAGAAGGCAATACAGCAATTCCAAGAAATCATTTATTCCAACCTAAAATTCCATACTCAGCCAAACTATCAGTCGTGTATTATGACAGAATAAAGACATTTTCAGTCACACGTGGTCTTAAAAAGTTTATCTTCCTTGCACCTTTCTCAAGAATCCATCAAAATGTGGAAGTAAATTTAAAAGGAAAAAGATCTGAGAACTAAGAAATAGAGAATCAACAAGACAGAAAAAGACAAAGGACATTCTTAGGATAAAATCGTGAATGGAATTCTAAGATGTCAACAGAGCATCAGGCACTGAGAGCAACCTGTTCCAACTACAGCAAAATAATGAAGGCTCCCAGAGAAGTTTTGAAAATAAATAAATAAAAACACAGCTGAGGGATTATCTGATGAGTTTGGAAGTATCAAGAGGAGATTTACAACTATGTCAGAATATTTGGTGATAAATGAGACCTAGGAATAGAGAAAACAAAGCAAGCAAAAAGGGAGTTATTAATTCCAGGAAAAATATAAAGTAAAATAAATAATTATAACTATATCATCTGACTATTAACAATATTTACAGTCATAATATTACAATATGTATATTGACATAACCAAAATATATGTTATATCAATATTTAGAGAATGGGAAAGAAACTATAAGAGCTAAATCTAAAGGAAATCAATAAATAACTGTGAAGAGGGGGGAAAAATCAAGCTGTAAAAACAAGCCACTTAGCAATACAGAGGCAAACACTGGTAAAAATAGTCAAGAGCTGGGGTTCCCAAAAGCTGGAGGGAGGCAGGAGGAGACAAGAGACTTCCGCTCTCAACTGCTACACAACACAGCTTATTGGAGTTTTGTGTGTGTGTGTGTGTTTTTAACTATTTGCATATATTACTTTGCTAAAAACAAAAACTGAATTTACAAAGGAAAAAGTCTCTACTGAGATTACAGAATGCTCTAAATGGTAATTTTATAGGATGCTAACATTTAATAGGCTTCATCTTTTTTTAATTGGTAAGAGCGAATGCATATTTAAATAATCATGCAAGAAGGCACCGCCTTTTGAACAGCAATTGGGCAATACCCAAAAGAAAAAAAAAACTTTTCAAGGCCACTAACATACTTCTGGGCATATTTTCTCACAATATAACTGAAAGGAATACACAAATATATCTTTGCATTATTTATGTGGTGAAAATTAAAAATGTAAAAACAAATAAAAACAAATATTATAAAGACCATAGAACTTGAAGGAGATTTACAATGCAAATATAACTAAAAAAGAAAACAAAATTGCAAGTACACAACATAAAAAAGCAGGTGTGAATGGATAAGAAGGGACCTGGGAGGAAAATGCAGTTGTTAGGTGACTAGGATAATACATTAATGAGTTTTTTAAATTTTTTTCATATTCTTTTTTGAGTTGGAATCTCACTCCATCACCCAGGCTGGAGTGCAGTGGCATGTTCACAGCCACCCCAGTGTCGACCTGCTGGGCTCTAGCAATCCTTCCGCCTCAGCCTTCCAAGTAGCCAGAACTACAGGCACGCACTACCGTGACTGGTTAATTTTTGATTTATTGTAGAGATGAGGTCTCGCCAAGTTGCCCAAGCTGGTCTTGAACCCGTGGGTTCAGGCGATCCACTCACCTTGGCCTCCCAAAGTGCTAGGATTACAGGCTGAGCCACCAAGCCTAACCAACAGATATTTTAAAGTAAAAAGAACTATGAATCTCAGCTAATGAATGCTACCAATTAGCTATATATGATAATGAAGAAAGTGTTCAACAAAAGAACTAATCCTTTGGATTTCTTTAATCAAACAGTTGAGATTTAATTTCTTAAGGAAAGATATTGAAATGTCTCTATAACAGCAGTACTAAAGCATTAGCTAACACAAAAGCCATAAAAGAGTCACATATTTGAATAATTAAGCTTATGCCAATTGTTCAAAGAGTCTGACAGTTTCATAATACATCGATGTGTTTACTCAAGCATGAAAAGCTCATTTTGTTTTCCAGGAAAGGCATCATAGAAAACTACAAAATCCATCACGATTTCCATACATTCAGGGACCATTCAGAAATAATACAAGAAATCAAATCAATAAGGTACTTAAATCCACAGTGAATAGTAATTTAGCTTTATGTCTATGGAAACGATAGCCTACAAATCCTCACATCCAAAAGAAGTCATAACAGCAAGCAAATGTAAGGCTTGGTTCTGCATATTAAAAGCATCCTCTACTAGAGCCTGTCACAATACTCAACTTGGGAAGCGCACACCAGATGTAAAAGCAACCCTATCTGACATGAGCAAAACGAAGCCAGTAATTCCTCAATCCTTTTCCCTCATTATCCTGATGTGATCTTAATATGGTGTCTGAAGATTGACACAAACTATATTAAATTCTCAAATTTTCAACTTCCCCAGATAGGGAAAAAAACTCAATGAGCTATAAACCCTTTTGCCTCGCTTTTGAGATCAGTCAGGGCACAGGGAGAACAATTTGTGGAGCTATCTTGGCAGGGAGCCTCAGCACAGAGCAGTCACATGATAGAGCACACAGACACCATTCTTCAGCTCTACCATGTTTGATTATAGCTCACTGACCCACTTAGAGCACATTGTGTACAATTATATGCAAAAAACCCAAATTGCCTTGGATTGTTATGCCACACCAGTCTTCTTATAGGCACCATTGCTTTCAGTAGATACAACTTTTAATTTAGCTAAACAAAATGTTTCTTTTTCCCATTCTTCATTTCTGACAAGATTCCTTTTTCTTCTTTCTTGGTCAAGTGTTAGTACCTCCCTTCTGCTTTTTAGAAAGAGACAATGGAAATCTGTCGTAAAAGAACTGTGTCCCTTTTTATTATATGGTCAAGAGTTGGCCAATTGTCCCCTAGCTCCCCAAACTTCTCCTGCATAGTGTACAGAAAACATAAACCGCTGTTTCAGATTCACTTGGGGGACAATAGCATAAAGCATGTAATAGACTCTTGAAAAACTGTGTAGACTCCTAACCACAATATCAAATTTACTCACAGATTTCCCTTCTGAAGACAGTCTAAACCATCACCTAAATATTGACCCCTTTCCATCCTTTATAACTGTCATGACAACAATATTCTTATGCTCAGAAGAATTATTCATAAAGGCCACTCCCAGCCACTGTAGCCGCAACCTGCTGGGCTCGGGCGATCCTTCTGCCTCAGCCTTCCAAGTAGCTGGAACTACAGGCGCGCGCTACCACGCCCGGCTAATTTTTTGATTTAGTATAGAGATGAGGTCTCGCCAAGTTGCACAGGAGGGGCTTGAACCCGCGGGCTCAGGCAATCCACTCACCTCAGCCTCCCAAAGCACGGGATTACAGGCTGAGCCACCGAGCCTGGCTTATGCTTTATTTTATACGATTTTTTTTTCTAATTTTTAGACTACTTACTAATCAGGAAAGAAAATACTAATTTACACCAAGGATATCAAATTCTTAAACTTATCTGAGTTAATAATAATGAAAAGCAAGTTGATCCAGCAATCCCACTACTAGGTATCTACCCTAAGGAACAGAGGGCATTATATAAAAAAGACACCTGCAACCCACATGCAGCACAATTCACAATTGCAAACACGTGGAAAATGTGGTATATACACAACATGAAATACTATGCAGCCATAAAACAAATGAAATAATGTCCTTTGCAGCAACATGGATGGAGCTGGAGATCTCATCCTAAGTAACCTGGCTCAGTTAAAGCAGAAAATTCAGATAATCATAATATCTCACATTCACAATTTGAATTTGAAAAAGTTTTAGTGAACACTCAAAAATAAGAACTACTAGTTAAATAAGTGTTAATAAGATCCTTTTTTTTTTTTTTTTAGTTGGAGCCTCACTCTGTCACCCAGGCTGGAGTGCAGTAGCACACTCACGGCTACCCAGTGTCGACCCGTTGAGCTCGGGCGATCCTTCCACCTCAGCCTTCCAAGTAGCCGGAACTACAGGTGCACACTACCATGCCTAGCTAATTTTTTATTTATTGCAGAGACAAGTTCTCACCAAGTTGCCCCGGCTGGTCTCAAACCCTCAGTCTTAGGCAATTTACCCGCCTCAGCTTCCCAAAGTGCTGGGATTATAGGCTGAGCCACCGAGTCCAGCCAAAACTTTTTTTTTTTAAGTGTGTTTTGATAAAGAGGTATGGAATAGGAATGACCTCAACTAAAGCACGTGAGTTCTCTGGTCTTCTGTTTTCTTGTCTAAAAAATAAGCATTCAATGATCAAAGAGCTCTTTTTAGTCCTAAAAACTATAGGACTGCATTTCAAAATATCTTCAATGTACCCAAAGAAAAATGAAAATCCTATTAGCACACAATATAACATTAAGCATGAAGTTAAAAATACATAAAATTACAGAATAGATTAGCGGTTGCCTAGGAAATAGGGAATGACTGCTAATGGATATGGGGTTTCTTTTGGTGTGATGAAAATGTTCCAAAATTAACTGTGGTGATGGCTGCACAATTGAGACTATATTAAAAACCACTGAGTTGTGGGATTTAAACAGTGAATTGTATGGTATAGAATTATATCGCAGTAAAAATGTCAGAAAATGCATAGCATTGATAGTCATCACTGAACAAGGAACCTCTATTAGTAATAAAGGACTAAGCTAGGGATGCATAGATACTTTTATTTAACTGAATCCCTGTAATCAAGTGAGATAAAGTTTGTTTTATCTCCAGTTAGTAGATAAGGAAACTAAGGTCCAGCAACTTTGGTGACTTCCCTGACACTGCACACCAGTTAATAACATTAAGAAAAATTCCAAAATAGAATCACAGCAAAGGATCACAGAGTGGAAATTTTCAGGTAGCTATCTGGCCAAAAAAAAAAAAAAAAAAATACACTGATGAAACTAAAACTGTATTCTAATTAGCTAAGTAAAACTAAGTTGTGGCAAAGTAAGCTAGGAAAGGAGCAACTACGAAAATGATGCCGATGCTATATTCCATCTTGATTGATGAATTGTGAGGCGAAGAGCATGGTAAAGAAACCTGCATGTAATAGCAGGCAAATGGGGTTGCTGCCAAGCCAATTCAGGCAGAGAGCACAGACATGTAAGAAATTGAGACAGATAAGGAAATGAATCCATTTCTAGAGGATCATGGGAGTAGAGACAAACACCAAGATAAAGCCATGGGCAGGGCAAGACTGAGAGAGGTAGGGAAAGCAGAAGAAAGAATTTGATACAAGCTTATAATATGATAAAGCAAAAGGGCATACAAAGAAAAGAGGCTCAGCTAGGTCTACTTTTCGGAGGCAAAAGTAGAGGTTATCACCCAGTAGACGTGCAGTCCTGGTGAAACTCAAAAAAGACAATCCTGTCTATTCAACTGGGAAATTGAATTTTTTGAAAATGTTGAACAATGTTCAGAGACAGAGGATGTAATTCAAAAGAGAAGACAAATACTCAGGAATCTGAATCACAAATACTTAGGATTCACAAAACAGAAAGCTTATATACATGTGCTACAAGGCCAGGTAATAGACAATAATTATGAAATGAGGTTAAAAGATTTAATCCCTGAATAAAACTAACCATTTCCTCCACAACATGAAACAGGGAGAGATTTTTCCTTGCCCATCTATTTTCCCAGAGACAAATTAATGAAATAGATTACCAGGGGAATAAAAAAGCCTCTCCTTCTCTAAAATGTAATTTTTCACAGGTTCATGTTTCAGCAGCACAGATACCCTTTTCTTTATGCACAAAGAAAAGAGTGCTGACTCTTTTCCTTACATGGCCCGGGAAAGTTACAGGTAAACCAAATTTCTGAGAAGCAAATTAGTTTCCGCTGAGTGTTCGCATGTGTGCACTTCAGCATTTATGATAAAGACGCTTACAATCACTTTGCTCAAAATACTTCTCTAATTTTTCTGTATTCTGGCCTCCATTAATAATTTTCTTGCAGCCGGGCTCAGTGGCTCAGCCTGTAATCCCCGCTTTGGGAGGCTGAGGTGAGTGGATTGCCTGAGCCCGCGGGTTCGAGACCCGCCTGGGCAGACAAGACCTCATCTCTACAATAAATCAAAATGAGCCGGGTGTGGTAGCGCGCACCTGTAGTTCCAGCTACTCGGAAGGCTGAGGCGGAAGGATCACCGGAGCCCAGCAGTTCGAGGCTGCGGTGGCCGGGAGCGGCCACTGCACTCCAGTCTGGGCGACAGAGTGAGACTCCAACTCAAAAACAAACAAACAAACAAATAATTTACTTGCATATTTTAATGTTTTCAAGGTGCTTTCACACATTATTAAGCTGTCACCATTAATGATCCTTAACAAAGACGTAAATACCCATAATTAAAATAACTCAAAGATGAATCACTTTAAAAATCTAGAAACCAGGAAAGCCTTGTTTATTGTGCTCTGATCAGAAGAGTGGATTAGACTGCTAGTGGCATTTGTAATCATTTGGAGGAAAAAAAAAACTTTTATTAAAAGCAAGATAGATTAGGACAGCATTACTTTAGTGGGAACCTGAATGAGGGAACAAGCTGTTGCCTTGGGAGGACGGGACTGATCACACAAACGGAGAACTGGATGAAGCGGAGTTGGCATGGCACAAGGGAAGAGCAACTATGAAGAGAAGATACCAGACTGAAACACTAACAAGAGGGGGGTGATTATACACAGGACAGTAAATGCAAACAATGAACTATTATATGGCCATTAAAAACCACGTGTCTGGAGAACATTTAATAATATAATAAATATATGTGTTCCAGGACTGAGGGAAAAAAGAAATGTAAAACTGTATATATGTACAGTATAATCCCTATTTTGATTTTTTTTAAAAAGTAGTAAGAATTTTAGGGGAAAATTGCTTTATAAAGGTAAATCTGAGGAAAAAAAACAACTTAAGCCAAATGACTGAGGATCATGTAACTTTTCGATATTGATATTCTGTACCACAGAAAACCAAAGATTTGATTTATCTGTAGAAAGCGTTGCTTTTCCTTCACATTTTAACCAACTGTATCATCAGGCAAAACTTGAAAAGATAGAAGCATATTCATTTTACATACAGGAAAAAGAAAAGTTCTTCCAACAAGAAGTCAACAGATATTAAACACAGTTTATTAAAGTGGTTTATATTTTAACACAGGATTTTCAATGAGGTTCAATTTTTCACACATTGTACTCAGGAAAGCATGACATGACTCAAATGGAATAAAATGTTGTTTAGTGGGCATCAGGCCATGGATTCAGTACCGTGTATCCAGGCTAACAGTAACAACACTCTGCCTGGTTAATAAGCCTATTGAATGCAGGGTTTAGAAGTAGAGGAAGTGTTCAAACAAGTTGTTACTCCTTAGGGACATCCAGGAAACAACACAGGACAGGTGGCTCCATAATTAAAATTCAAGGTAGAAAGTGAAAATCATAATAAATGAGACACAAATTGCCATAAAAGGATAATAAATGTCTCATCATCATAAACTGTATCTGCTATGCTTCTTTGGAAAAGAAAAAAAGTCAGTAAGGCTGTTTTATGGCTGATCATAACACACCAAAAGGTTCAAAGGTTCCTATGAAGCATCAAATAAGAATGGATTTTCAGAGGAACTGGAATATTCATTCTGAATTTCCTCAGTAAATACACCAACATTTGGATCAGCACTCAGTGTTCACTCCATCACTCCAAGTGACAGGTTTAGCAAAGAAAGTGTGGGCAACACTGATGAGTCCTTACCATGGATGAACAGAATACCTTAGAACCGCCTACTAGTTAATGTTTTCCAAATCTGCTGAAGTAATAAACTGATACTGACCCCAGCCAGAATTTGATCTTTCCAGATAACAATCAAGAAATAGAAGAATCAGTCATTGACGTAGTCCTTAAAAGTTAATCTGAGTTAGCAGATTACAACCACTCAAAAATGGACCATAATCTTCTAAGGCAATATTTAATGGCACTTTTAGCATTTACAAATTATGAGTACAAGAGAAAGAAAAGGACTCTGTCTCTTGAAACTTTGTGTCAATAATGCTGAAGATGTCCAAACTTTTTTAACCCATTATCAAGAGATCTTGAAGGATGCAGGAGGGACCTGACTAACCAGTCAATACAACATATTGCAGCCAAGATTAAGCCCCACTATAGTAGCCATGATGTTGCTACATTTATTTAGGAAAGTTTGTTTCAAGGAATTACCACAGTACTTTTCCAAAAGAAGAGGAAGGGAGGGTACGATCAAAAAATAGAATATAGCAAACACTAAAACAACAAATAATCCACATATCAGATGCATACATACTGACATCCCACAAGATTCCAAACAATTTACATGTTCAACCTGCTTTTTGCACTTACTAGGAAGTCATGGGAACTGGATTAATTGTATAATGTTGTTTGTTCAGATTGTTGGGCCCTAACCAGATTTCAGGTATTTAGAAATATAATGATCTAATTATAATCACTGTAGAATTAAATAGTAGAAACAGGCTTAACTTGCCCCCAAACATTTTCTAATATATTCTAAATACACATAAGCTATAACATATATTGTGGAATGTCTATAATCACAATTTAAGACTAAAATAGTTTGGTTTTACTATAAGGATTTCTCTCTACCCAGATAGGCTTGCACTCCAAAGTGTTTATGCTCCTATAAGAGGCGGCCTTGTATCTTCAAAATAAATTATCTCACATTTAAATTTCTCACACATACTAAATTCACACTGTTTCCTACTCATTGACCAAAACAGTTAAGTAAAAAAGCAAGATGGAAAAAATTGAGAGTATATTCCCTAGCAACTCATAAACAGTTATGCAGCAACAAAACAGACCTCATGCTGACAGCCACATTTTAGCTCCACAAACAAAACCAATTATTAAATTCTAATATTAATCCAGATGAAGAGCCACAAACACAAAGCCGAACTGCAAACTTTTTGAATTGCCCTACTGTTTCAGAAGCAAGAGAAATCATTAGTGTCCAACAGACTCTACTCAGCTCCCATGTCCTGTAGTTATCGCTGATGAAATGCTCAAGGCTAGTAAGTCTGTTTTCTTTGAGACAGAAAATGCAGAGCTCTGTCAGAGCCACTTTAGTGAAAGCTGCTCCTTTCGACATTCTTTAAATTTTACTTTTACTGTTTACCAGCAACCTAGGTAAGAAACAAAACTAACATTCCTAGCATTCGTTTACTATAAGAATGTGCAGCAATGCTGGGTGGTGGCCTGCAGGCCACACAATGAGCCATCTCAGGACCAAGCGTCTGGCCAAGGACACAGTTCTTTCACTGCGACTAAGCTCCTTAAATATACTCTGGCAGCATGCTTGTATTTACTGACCAGCTGGTTCTTCTGTATAAACACCACATCGTAAGTACCTTATTCAGCACATCACCTCAAGAGTTTTCAGAGTTAGAAATTGTTCTTCATGATGTGCAATCAAAAATAAATTCCAGAGAAAGGAAATGTAGGAATTCTACAGAATACTCCCAAACATAATCCCAAAGTGAAATGTGAGAGAGAGCAGCATTCCTTCCTCTCCTGGACTTCCAGGAAACAAGCAACAGCTTCCAGGTGTCCAGTAGAAATGGCGCCATCCACTCTCTGTAAGTTCCCAGGGTAACTTTCTGAGGTAGCTTAGCCCCAGCCTCTTATTCCTAGCCCAGAGTCCAGTTTTCTACTTAGATATGTATAAAAGAAAACGAGAACACCCATGCCATGGCTCACTATATCACATCATCAGCACCTATCCAGGATTGATCCTGTCCTGGTACCACAGCCTCCTTTCTCTCTGGAAAACATTTTCCATAGCCTGGCACTCCAGTCCAAAGACTTCTTTTAAGGAAGAACATCCCATATGCATGGGATAAGGGGCACTAAAATTAAAATGCTTCAGTACTAGACAGACTTTGAAAATCTAACTTCAAAAACTTTACAACACTACTTTTTTCAAGAGCAGCTCTAAAATAATGAGAAATGCCTCCAACATGCCAGACATTAGGCCATAATCTCATTTAATCGCAAGAACAACCCTGAGCCGGGCTGTTACTTTGATTTCACAAATGGTGAAACTGAACCACAGAGAGGTTACATGCCTGTGCCCAGATTACATCTCAGCGTCAATGCCAGCACCAGGATTCAGACTCATGTTCAAAGTCCCAGCCTGTCTACTATAAACAGCAGAACAGAGAAGATGCATTGTGAGTTGGCTGCAGTGACTCACACCTGTAATCCTAGCACTCTAGGAGGCTGAGGTGGGAGGATAGCTTGAGGCCAGGAGTTCAAAAATGGTCTGGACATCATAGTAAATCTCCGGCTCTACAAAAAATAAAAACAAAAAAAGATGCATTGTGGGGTCTGATGTCTCTAATGTCAACTCCCCAGTTTACTGGCTGGCTGTGTGATCTCATAAGTTACTTGACCTCTCTTTGTCTCAGGAGTTCCTTCAACTGTAAAAAGAAAAAAAAAAGGATAATAATAGTATCTATCACTCAAAGAATTGCAGAGCAATTCTAAATACAGGTGACATATTCAGAACAGTGTGACACATGAGAAATGTTTAACAAAGTTTAGCACTAATTATTGCTATGATACCTCCTTATACCACACCCTCTTGTATATATCCAAGTTACTAAAACTTGTCAAGTTTGAGGACCTTAGATTCAATTACAACATTTCGCTGCCCTTGGAGGATACTGGTAGGAGGGGACTGAGTGCTAAATAAGGACCATGCTGACACAGTTTAAGATTTCTTTTACTTTCAAAAGCAGAGAAAGCTCACCAACAAAAATAAAAATACATGGTAGACAAAAACCAATAGACTATTGGAGCCAAATGCTTAAAGAGTCTCAGAACTAGTTCACAAATCCAGTAACCCAATCTACCAAGTACTCAAGTAACCATCCAAACATAGCAACTACATTCAGAAACAACTTTTCATACTAATCAAATCATGAAAACCAAAACAAAGCAAAAAGTGAACAAAAATATATATAAAAGAGATGGGAGGATTTCAGGAAAGCTCAATAACATAGACAATGCAAAGTCAGTCAAGACTTTAGGGTGGACCTAAAGTGTACAAAAAAAGCAACACAGGGCAGAAGGGGAGGCCTGGCACCAGACCAGGAGAAGCATTGTGTGTACTAGAAGAGAGGTCCCCAACTCTCAGGTCACAGACCACCAGTCCATGGACTGTTCAGAACCAGGCTACGCAGCAGAAGGCAAGCAGCAGGCCAGCCAAGTGAAGATTCTTCTGTATTTACAGTCGTTCTCCATTGCTGTCATTACCGCCTGAGCTTCACCTCCTGTCAGATCAGCAGAGACATTAGATTGCCTACCAGAGCACAAACCCTATTGTGAATGGCACATGCGAGGGATCTAGGTTGTGCACTCCTTATGAGACTCTATTGCCTGATGATCTGAGGTGGAGCTGAGGCGGTGAGGCTAGCACTGAGAGGCGGCTGCAAATACAAAATAATATTAGCAGTGAGGTTTGACTGCACAGAGACCATAATAAATCAATTTGTCCTATCAGTGAGTGGCAAGTGAGTTGATGTACTTCAATTGTACAGCTGCATCTGGCAGCAAGCTTTAAGTCAGAATCAGACACTTATTTTAGTCTGTGTGTGGCCTGCCCATTATTTTACTTACCACTTCCATCCACACCTCTTTTTATTATTGTGAGTTGTATAATTATTTGATTATATATTACAATGTAATAATAATAGAAATAAAGTGCATAATAAATGTTATGTGCTTGAATCATCCCGAAACCACCACCAACACCCCCACTAACATCCATGGGAAAACTGTCTTCCATGAAATCAGGTTGGGGACTGCTGCAGTAGAACATGGAGACAGCACTAGAGAGGTAGGCCCTCCGGTGATGGCCTGCCTGACTCAGAGTCAAATGGGTGCTTCCCTGTGACAGGACCCCTCGGCCCCCATGCTGACCATGCAAATAGCTAGCAGCACAGCCTTGAGCACTCAAGATGGCAAATGGACTCAATAAGACCTCAGCTCCCCTCCCGCACCAATAGCCTATGACTCTAATGATGAAAAGGAAGGAAAGCAGGTAAGACAAATTGCCTGTGTTTTTTTCTTGGCCTTTGAACTAAGAGCCTCCAATTCGCCAATGGATTCTGTTCCAGACATTCATTTGTAGGTCAGAATGCATTTCCGCATGCACAGGAACACTGCAGATTGTGATTAAGTCTTTAACAAAGCCTATAAAAGTGTGCTTGGCCCTCGATGCCATGTAAACAGATCCTCTCAAAGCTTCCCAATGGCCGCCCACTAGTTACAGGGCAAAGTACAAATTCCTTACTTCACATTCACGGCTCTCCTCACCCAACACATTCTAATAGCATCGACATTTTGGCAGGTTTTGAGTGCTTGCTCATATCTCATGCCACCAACACAACAGTCCAGCAGGCAATCATCATAACCAACTGAACTTTAGAAAGACAACACGGCACCTAGAGCTTTGGAGCCACGCCTTCCACCAGCCTCTCTGGCTGCAAGTCCAGTGTCTTTTGTGACTTCTGCCCCAAGTCTGACCCACAGCCTTTCTGACTTCAGTTCCTACACCCACAGGTCCATTCACCCCATGCCCTAGCCCCATTGAGTCATTCACTGACCATTATGCCTTTACTGTTCGCAAAAACCTATCTCCAGCCATCAGCATCTTACTCATTCTCAAGTGTCTCAACCTCTCTGAACCTTTAACCAACTGCCTGGGCAAAATTCAAGCTGCTTCTCCAAAGCATTTTGTCTCTGCTCCTTCATGAAATTAATAAGCCCCGGTGCAATAAATCACACTGTACACACCATGGTGTCCCTCAGAACCACACCACAGTTCTGTTACTCAATAGCTGTCCAATGCTAGTGAATGTCCAGGAAAGTAACATGACAGTATTTTGACTGTTTTTTTAATTAAAATATTTATTTGAAAATGCATTTTAAGTTCCAACTCAGGATATTTAGAGCACATCTGTGCTTTGTAAGCAACTCCATCTTCATCCTCACAATGCCTAGTCCCGAAAATGGGTGGAGGGAGAAGATTTCATGTCAGAAGTGACAGAACCAACTCAGCCAGATTTTAAGAATTACTGGGGCAATCATTAAGCATATGAACTCCTAGTCCCTCCTGTTGATGCATAATCTCCAGGTACAAGGGTTTGGAAATCTGGTTGCTCAACAAGTGCTCCCAATTAATTCTTGTGATCAAGCTAGTTTTCAGGACAGTAAGTTGGATCACTGGGTCCTGATCCTAGTTGCATATCAGAATCACCTGGGGGAAACCAAGTAGCTCTTACACTAAGATGGACCAGAGGTGGGCAGGTGGGTTAAAGCACACATTTATAATAGGGGCAAAAGAGTCTGCAAGGAGGAGAAAACTGATGCAGGAAGGGTGTTAACAAAAAAATCTTAGCTATTAAAATGGTCTGTGGTCATTCAAAGGGCCACAATAATATATACTATAGAAGATATATAGTAACTCCATGGTAGAAAATGTCATGATGAAAGGGAAGATTACAGAAAATGTCATGATGAAAGGGAAGATTACAGAAAATGTCTAAAGAGGCTGGCAGGGGGCAGAGTTAATGAAAAGAAAGTCAAGGAACTCTAGGTTAAGATGAGGAACAAAATCAATCACTTTTGACACTGGCATAAAGGATTTCTCCCTCGTCCCAAATACTTGTATGGTTGTTCCAAGCTGCTCTCTTGAGGAGCAGGAGAAGATGCTATGGCAGTGAATGCAGGAGCCTGCCTGTCCTTGGCACCTTTAGAACAGGGCACCTCATCATCTACGGCAGCTTCTGGAAACTCTATTCTCCTGTTGTGGTCTCTGAGCCAGGGCACGGTGGAACATCTCTCTTACTTCAAGCTGGCTTGGAAAGACTGGGGAGGTTCCTCTGTCCCAAACATAAACCATAAGAGGTTGTAGGATGGAAGAAGATGTAGCCTCAATAGGGTTACAATAAAATATGAAAATAAAAACATTCAGATCCATTTCAAAAGCAGCCCCCTCCAAAGGCACAGGACCTGGCCAGATGTGAAGATGAGGAGTCCAAAACAATAATAAGATGTGTAACTTGGAGCAGATATAAAGATCATGCCTGAGCAAGTGCACGTGTAGGCAGACTATCAGTTGGAGGGGGTGGCTGACCTAGTGGCAAAAGGATTCCCTGACCTAGTGTTTTCCTTTGAGACTGATGGAGAGAATGGTCATCACAGGCCAGCAAGGACAAGAATAGAAAATGTGATCATGTTATTCCTCTGCCTGACGAATCTTTCAAGACACTCAGCCAGTAAGTTACTTAAATGGGTAAAAAAACCAATAATAGCCAAAGAAGGACAGTGAAAGAACACAGCAATAGGAAAGGGAAGTAATTAAAAAGCATACATCAGGAGATGATGGTAGAAAGTCCAATGAAAAGGATATAAAAATTGTAATTTCAGAACTAGAGTGCAACTTTAAGATTACTCTGTGGCTCTAAAAGCTGGTCTACCTCTTGTCCCCCACTGACTTCCTGCCAACAAGTTCTTAGTCCACTACACTCTTATCAGACTCCTGGGACCCACCCTCAGAGTCTTTTCAGTGAGTCTGCAATGGGATGACACACTGTGGCTTACAAAGTTCCCAGGAGGGCTCTCATGAGCAGTCAAGTCTGGAGATACAGTGCTGAACCTGGTTTTATAGACTTAGAAACCAGCAGGCTGGAGGACAGTATTGAAATGAGAACCCAGCACCCTGTCTCCAGCTATGAAGGTCTTTCAACTCCTCAGTGCCTGCTGCTCTGTTTCTGAATGCCGACACAGGATAATTTCTAGTTCCATTTGCAAAAATATCTTTTTCTCTGAAGCCACTATCAACTTTGAAGAGTGCCCCCCTTCCCTGTTTCTACGACTCTAGAAACTGAAAGCACATGATGATGTTTATAAGACTCACTATTTTTCATAACAATGACTTATCTGCCAACTCCCAGAGTAAATTTTCAAAACAGTGGCGGTAGAGAGAGTTCACTGAACACGAGTAGAAGAGGCTGACACAAAATCCAGGCTCCTTGGCCCAAGAGGACTGACTGTTGCCCATGTTAGCAGGTGCCCAGACAATTGTAGCTTTAAGGTAAGGCAGTCAAATTTTAGAACCTGTTCACTTTTCAAAGATTTCTTCCTCTACATAGACCCACAAAACCTCCACATCCAAAGTGCATTCCTCCACCATGACATAGTCAAGACTTGGAACCCATTGCCACTGTGAAGTGTATCTAAAAACCACATAAACCAAATTTCAAAGGAAAATTCCATGCCCTTTCCCCATGCATGGCTTACAGTAGTGCACCAGGCAGCGGACCATACTCAGTGCAGAGCAACCAGAACAGCAAGACTAGTGATGAGATTTGCAGAGAAGGTCAAACGGCCTATGAGTATCTGAGGCCCGCCTCATAGTGAAAGACTTGCTTGGTATGGCCTAAGAGCAGGAAACTAAAAGAAGAAAAATGTTCCCTATATACTGAGCTATAATGTGACAGGGTCCTCTGGAGATATAGGGAATTCTCCGTTCAAGCACAGGCCAGGTGGCCATTTAGTATGGTTATATGAAGAGAACCAAACAATCAGATGGATGGTTGATCTAGAAAGTGGCTTCTTGAACCTAGGATTTTGCAAGTTCAATTTCCAGGCACACTCTCCTCTTTCTACTCAAAATGTACTATGGTTCTTAGATAACAGCATGTAATAAGCACTTCAACCTATAATTAACTAGCACCAAGCATAGCATTTGCAAGAAGCGGCAAAGCAATCGACGGGTTTTCTAGGGTCACAGGATAGCATCCAAAATTCAGGTTAAGACATGAGGTCACATGCCCTGGTAAGTTAGAAGAAAAATAAAAGAAGCATTGACCAAGTCAGGTAGCAAAAACCACAGCACTACTTTTCATGGGTATTAGAAGAGAAAAAAAGCTTTTGCAAGACAGTTATCATCAGCTCAGCTTTTCCACGAGGACATATGTTACAATATACTACATTCTTTATAAGAGAATTCATGTCCTCCCCTCATGAGTTACAAAGAACCTTTAAATATGGAATTGTAATTAATTCCTGTCAATACTGTCCATGCTCATAGCAGCTTGTTTTGTTTTTAAATTTAAAAATTCACGATAATCATAATACTGTAAGAAAAGGATTGGCAGTAGTGGGAAACTGCCGGGGGTGGGGGAGCTGGCAGTCGAACGAAGTGGAGTTGGCAGTTGAGGGAAACTGCCAGGGAAGGGGAGGGCACACCCTCATCAACAAGGGTATCTACACAATGAACATTCGTATCCCTAACCCTGAACTGTACCCCACAACTATAAAATTAAAAATTTTTTTTAAACCCATGATGAGAACAGCATTATAAGTGGTAATGACATGTCCAAGTGAACAGTTGTGATGCCTCCGACCCAGAGCAGGCTAGCCAAAGCTCAAACTTTGGCATTACAGTAAGGATCAGAGGACCTGGAAAATTTGGAAAACCGTGAAAGCTTAAACTTGGAAGATGTGTCCAAACATCCAGTTATTTTTTGTGTCTATGTGATGTCTAAGCTGGAAGAGTCAGAAATATGACAATGTTATGATAGTGTTTGCTCTAACAGTCCTCTCCAGGACACAGGAGGGTCCACACCTTAATGGGGTTCCACCTCTCTCACTCTTTGCAAATATGCCTTCATCTTTCAAGAATACATGTGTGGGTTAAATGTCCGCAAGAAGTCACAGAGAATGAATTATTGGTGTAGACATTCTTCCCTCACATTAGGAAGGAGCGTATTCCACCAGGACCTGGAATGGAAAAAATGGAGTGAGAGAAAACCTAGTTACAGTCCGTAAGATTTCCATTCTTTGCCAGAGACAGATGAGGTAGCCATTTGTCTGCTAATCCTGGGCAAACCACAGTCAAAATGTGAACCAACCCTTCACTGTCCACACATCTAGTAGGCCCTGGCCTACTGCCTGGCAAATCTATGAGCACTGGAAACGTGCCCTCCCCAGCAGCCTGCAGTAAGACATGCTTCCATTGCTCCAAGTCACTTACTTATGAAGATAATGGAAATGCCAACAACTTTCCTGGCTCTCAAAATGCTAAAGCTACCCACCTGGGTGAGACTATGGCAACACTGATGGAATAAACCTCATCTTGTTTCTCCCTGACCTCCTCCATTCCCAGGATGTACTTCATTAAAGTGCACTTTCTCTGGCTTCATGTGGACCTTCATTTTAGAGTTGCCCATCTGGTTAAACACTACACAGGCAAGTTTAAACCATGTTCTTTGGTCTCTCTCTGGCACCTGAGCCTTTGCTATTGCTGTATCCTTCCCATCTCCTCTGCCACTTTTCTCCCTCGATTGCTATGCTCTTCTTGTCAAGGATCTGTGCTCCTCAGTAGCCACCTGACACTTTAACCAGGATGAACTGTTCTTATAGGACCTAGAAATACACAGCTGGGGTAAGAACAAAAAGGACCTATCTCTCAACATATGACAAGTGCAGTAATTATAATTTCTTTACCAAGTTTTATTTCAAAATCATCAATGGCAATGCATAAATACTTTTGACTAGCCCCATTCAAAAAGCAAAAGGATATAACAACCTCACCACACTTTAAAAAAAAAAAAAAAAAAAAAGGAGAAGGAGGAAGAGAAAAAAAAATCCTAGCATTTACTAGCATTAGAAAGCAAAGCATTAACCTTCGTGTCCTTCCCAAAGTCAGTCTCACAGTGTTGCATCTGTAACATGGTCCAAAGCAATTACTGAAAAAAAAAAATCTCCCCTTAGAGTCATCTTTCACAGGGCAGGAGCTCTAAGAATCTAGAAGTGCTACCACAGAACAATAACCTGGGAAGGAGGAAAGAACATACTGGGAAAAGAAAAGCAAGCAGTTACTTCTCAGACGATAACTGTGACCACCCAATACTCTAAGAGTTAATGAAGATGCAAACTAGATAAGCGCTGCCACTGTAAATCATGCGGACTTCAACATGTAGCGTGGGATCGCTGTGACAGCAGAGTCCCGGAGACAGGCCACTTAGCCATTAGGCATAGGGGACACAGTGCAGAGGGTCCATAACGTGTTGGGGCCCTCAAAAATGTTTCAATTTCTTTTAAAATCAAAAGAAAAAATAGATATGATAATAATGAATATCCAATAATGAATCTAACCTGGATATTTGTCTAGTGAAGTCATAAAACATGACTTGAAATATATTTATTTTAATGGAGAAAGGGATCTGGAAGGCTAAGTGCCTATAACAGGGCCCAGGAAAGTCTCTGTCATTACAGAAAAAAAGCAAGCAAGGCAAATTTCTCAGGGCCCAAGGCAGACACACAGGAACCCACGGGGTGTTCAAAAGACATATGGCATTAACACAAATGCTTTCTTCAGGAAAAGCTAAACAGTGAACTGTGCATATTACAACAGGCATAAAATAAAGGAAAAAATATTTTTTACTTTCAATTGTTCAAAGAAAGAGCGGTATAGGTGACATATTCATAAGTGCTCTCTGAAATACAATAATAAGAAGAAAACAAGCTCTGTTACTGAAGAAGGAACTGGTCAACAGGTTCTTAAGACACTTTCATGCAGTTGGCACTGTGGGATACAAAGGGGAGGAGCCCATAGTGCCCCCACAGTAATTGTTGATATTCTAGTATGGTTTTTTTCTTTTAAGATACAGAGTCTTGTTCTGTTGCCCAGACTGGAGTGCAGTGATACGATCATGGTTCACTGAAGCCTCGAACTCCAGGGCACAATGGATTTTCCAGCCTCAGCCACAAGTAGTTGAAACTACAGGCACACACCACCACATCCAACTAACTTTTTTCTAATTTTTTTATAAAGACAGGTTCACACTAAGTTGATGAGACTAGTCTCGAACTCCTAGCCTTAAGCGATCCTCCTTCCTTGACCTCCCAAAATGCTGGGATTACAGGTGTGAGCTTCTGTGCCCAGTCCTTCTACTTTACTTTTTTTAAAAATGTTTTACCAAGTTTTGATTCTACTACATATATACTTCAGTGTCTTACTTTTTCATATAATATCACATCACAAGTAATTTGCTATGTCCTTAAATAGAGTTCCTGGAATTCACTAGGATATGTGATAACCCTTGTTATGGTATCCTGAACAAAATGGGCTGAAGGATAAAATGAAGGGTGAATTCAAAACTGGTTGAACAATCAAAGTCAATTCACAGAAAACTGATCAGTAGGCTCATGATCTGTTGTTGGAAAGACGATGGGGGTATGACGCAGGACTGAACACTGCTCAATATTTTAACTAATGAATCTGAGTCACTGGCCTTGACCATGTGCAAAACTCCATCCTACAGGCCCTACACACACTGCCTGGTCTTTCCCTCTGAACAAGCCTGTGGGGTAGAGATTTTTCCACTTTGTGTCTAGGAAAGCACATGGGGATGGAAGTTCAAAGAGGTTCAGTAATTTGCTAGAGGTCAAACAGCTGGCAAATAGCAGAATAGAAGTCTAACTTTAGTCTCCAGTTCCTACTTTCTTTTCATCTGATGACATGTTTGTTTCATTATTAGGGGTCCTGAAACTAGGAGGTCACTTGGTAGCTGCACTAAAGCTAATGTGCTAATCTAATGAGATTAAAGTAGAACCCAAGAAAGGTAAAGTCTTGCATTTAGCACCAAAAAACTAAAATTCTGTATAGAATCATGGAGACCCAGCCGAATGCCAGCATGAGTGAACATACCAGAATAGATTTGACTATAAACTCAAAGTAAGCCGGGCTCAGTGGCTCAGGCTATAATCCCGCACTTTGGGAGGCTGAGGTGAGTGGATTGCCTGAACCCGCGGGTTCGAGACCTGCCTGGGCAACTTGGCGAGACCTCGTCTCTACAATAAATCAAAAATCAGCCGGGCGTGGGAGCGCGCGCCTGTAGTTCCAGCTACTTGGAAGGCTGAGGCGGAAGAATCACTGGAGCCCAGCAGGTCAAGGCTGCAGTGGTCGGGAGTGGCCCCTGTACTCCAGTCTGGGTGACAGAGTGAGACTCCAACTCAAAAAAAAAAAGCTCAAAGTAAGTCTAAGAGGTACATGATCAAACTGTAAATACAAACTAAACTATAAGCTCAACATGAATCCAACAGTTATATATATACATTCATATGCTCTAGGACTGCATTCATAAAATGTTATACCCAGGATGAGAGAGGTGGTGGTTTTCTGCCCTGGCTGATAAATCTCATTTGGGGTAGTGCATTTCTAAAAGGGCTTTGGTGAAATGTAACATCTTCACAGGAATGTAACCAGACAAAATAAATGAACTAGAAAAATCTTTAACTGAAGATGAGTTTATATAAAAGGGGGATAGGGTGAGCTCATGGGCAGAAAGGATGGCAGTATACATGCTTCATATACACATAGACCCTCTGTGGTGCCCTCTTCCTTCTCATTTGGTTTTACATTGCTTCGGTCCACAAAGTGGAGGTTTCCAACTCCTTTACAGATATCGGAGCAGACAACATCCTTCTCAATCCAAGACTAAATAATTTAGGATTCTGCTAATATCAGTTGAGACATTACCCCAGGGCTTACTATATGTTTACTTAGCAAATGTTAAGCACTTTGCTGAAGAGAAAGTAAGATCTGAGGGATACAATGTCTTCTTCAAGTAATTTCAAGGTCCTTTGAATGTCATTCACCTCCTTCTCCTTCCTAGTTCTACCTGCCAGAAGCATAAATCTAAGAATAATAAGATACGTGACAAGCAATAAAGGACTGTATTAGGATGCAAACCTGGCAAAGTTATCTAAACTTCATTTCTCCAAAATGCCTCTCCACTTTTAACCTTCATCATTGCATCACTCTGCACTTAACTCACCATTCTGACAAGACACTCCAGTCATCATCCGACCCTTCACTGCCACTCTCTCTTCCACAGCTCTTAGCATGTCTTGTTTCTGACCCCACAGAGCTTGAATCTAGCCTCTGATCATCCCCCACATGGGTCTCCAGTCTCTCAGCCTGCAGTGCAGTTAATTGTGCAAGTTCCCCACTGTCCTGCTACGATGAGCTCGATGCACCCCTGGCAACTTGAAATCCAAGATGCATTTGCTTTGTCAAAGTATTTAGCTGCTCTACACAAGCCTGTATGTACCCTGAATGGCTCACACCCCAAAATAAAAAAAAGCATTTATGAAATGAAATTAATTGAGGTTAAGCACCCATTGCCATTTCCTGGAAATGAAAGGAAAAAGATTCAGCAAATCACTTCACTGCCTGTTCCAGGAAAGATTCAAGGGCACATTAAAACACTCTAATTTAGAAAGCAGTTTTTACTTAACTCTCCTCTCCCATATCTTTCTCCGTGTTCATAACATCATATATAAACACTCGCGCACACATGGTTACATACAGAATCTACCAGTTACGTAAAAACGTAATATACAATTGTATCTGCATCTTTCTTTCTTATATAAAAATATATCAATAAAATTCCTCTGTGTAAAATAATTAATAAAGCTCTACCCCATCTTTGTATGAGCTGCATCATAGCCATAGCATGCCTGTACCACAATTTATTCAACAATTCACTGATAGGCATTTGCTTTATTTCCTCTTTTTTTTTTTTTCTTTTGCCACCACAAAAATGCATTATTGATAAAAAGTTCATCAATTTATATTTTAATGCACTGGTATTTCTAATTATAAAACAGAATGCCAGAACTGAAAATAATTTTAACAGATACTGCCGGAGTGACTTCCAAAAGAACAGTATCTTTCACATGCCCACTGCAGCGCTACATCCAAAGACAGGTTTTTAAAAAGATATTCTATATTAATGCTTATATATACACAGACTGGAAAGATACAAAGTAATAAAAGGGTGGTTTCCTCCTTGGAAGCGAAGTGCAGGCCTGGAAGAGATGAAAGGAACACCTACCCACTTTTCACTGTATATCACCCTCTGGGCTGTATTCATGTTTTACCATGTCTATGTATTACACATGACACATGCAAAGTATAAAATGCTCTTTAAAATATCCTTAGACTTTTAAAAAAAAAATACTGATCATATAGCACACACAACGTTGGCTTTATGCAATTAAGTAATGTGAACCTAAAAATGCATAGAACTTAGCTTAAACTTAATCACATTTCCAATACTTACATTACACCTGTTTCTAGGGATAGACAAATTACGGCAATTTGCAATAAAGACAGAACTGGAGAACATTACACATGCTAAGTTAAATAAGCAAAGCACAGAAAGACAAATACCACATGTCTCAATTATGGTATGTAAAATCTAAAACAATGAACTCATGGAAACAGAGTAGAATGGCAGTTACCAGAGCTGGGACCTGCGGGCACTGTGGGAAAACAATACTCAAAGGGGACAGAGTCTCAGACAGGAGAAATTAGTTGGATTTTTTTTAGATTAATTGCACAGCATGGTAAATATAGCAAATAACTGAGTACTATACATGTCAATATCACTAAGAGTAAATTTCAAATATTTCCATCACAAAAATGTTAAGTATTTGAGGTGATAAATATGTCAATTAGCTTGATGCAACCATTCCTCATTATATTCAAAAATCATAAGAATACTTTGTATCCCATAAATATATACAACTATAATTTGTCAATATATAATAGAAAAAGAAAAGAAAAAAATTAAGAACCGGGCAAAGTGGCTCACACCTGTAATCCTAGCACTTCAGGAGGCAGAGGCAAGAGGATTGCCTGAACCCAGGGATTCAAGACCAACCTGACTGGGCAACTTGGCAAGACCTCATCTCTGTAATAAATAAAAAAATTAGCCAGGCATGGTGACGTGCCTGTGGTTCCAGCTATATGGAAGGTTGAGGCAAAAGGATCGCCTGAGCTCAGTAGGTCAAGGCTGCAGCAGCTGTGGTCATGCCACTGCACTCCAGCCTGGGTGACAGAGTGAGACCCCGACTCAAAAAAGAAAAAAAAAACGGGGGCAGCCATCTTCCCTCAAGGAGCCCAGAATCCAGTAGAAAAAAAAAAACCTATGTACAGTGGCAGAGGGCAGCGGTGACACCGGGTGAAGGACACTTTCCCTCAGGGCTCACCAGGCAGCAGGCAAGCTGGTATGTGGGTGAGGCATGCGACAAGCAGCAACTCTGAAATTAGGGGCTGGAATCTTGGAGGGGGAGATGATGGGTGACTTTTTTCTTCTTCCTCTTTAAACATTTCTGTATTTGCCAAGGCTTCTAAAAAGGGTATCAATATCATTTCCATAACTGGGGGTAGGGGTAGGGGGAGCAAACACCTTCAAAAATATCAACCCAAATGAAATTTTTAAGCTCAAAAGTTGAAGCATAATTAAAATTCTGGCTATCTTCTTTGTCTTAAATGAAGCTAATGTGTTGAATTTTTCAAAGGGGTAGAGAGCTAGGTTTTCAAAGGAAGTTTGGACTGTTTGGGATTGCTTGGCACATTTAAAAGCATTCACAAGAAGTAGCAGAGGAATTGGGAATAACTGAAAAAGATAGAAGTAACTGAAAGAGGAGCTACCCTGTCCTTTATCCTTCCCTCCAACCCTCATGGGGTTACTGTCAAAGAAATATTTAGTTTACAAAGTAGCCTAGAAAATACACAAATTCTTGAATGAGGAACTTTAACCTACCATTTATATATCCCAATTGTAATAAAGCTATATTCAAAGGCAGAGACTACAAATTTAGCCCTGTTTTGATTTTGGTAACTCAAAATGGACACAAAAAGGCTTTTTACTGATTTCTATAGCCACCAAGCACTTAGAATTTCCATCTCAGTGATTTCTCTGTTCCCACGTATTTTTTTTACACAAGATTCAAGAGGCTTTCAGAAGAGACACCAAGGAGTCTGGCTGTAATCCTAAAATACACCTATATATTCTGTCAGGTAATGAACACAGAATGATTAATGTATAATAAGTAGAATACATAGACCCAACATCTATTTTGTAGTCCAAGGCTAATTATCTTGAAGATAATTACCAAGGCAAGAATGAGGAAACATACCAAACGAGAAAAAATGCGCCTTTTGGTAGCATGCTCACTATAATTTCTAAGCTAAAAATACCTAATAAATAGCCCAGTGTAAAAGGCATTGAAGATTAAAGCCTCTTTTACTAAAAAACTGCCTCCGAAACTGGAATTACATTAGACACACCTTCATGCATTTGCCAAAAGAGCTCACGTTATAAAAGCAAAACTTTCAATTAAAATTTTAAGTGATTAGCAAGAAAAGAATGCAGAGTTATTCCACTTCAAAAGTTACAAAGGGGACATGAAAACTAAAAGCAGTAACATGCTTGGGTACTCGTTAGACCTGCTTATATCCTGGATACAGGAAGCACTTTGTTTTGACAGCAGCATGAGCCAAAACCAAAGTATTATTTTTCAGTACTAGTATTAAAAACAAACAAAAATAAAACATTTTTTAAAACTTGGCTTGCCTGTCTTCCAGGAAGATCAAGATCATATTGGCCAAAACAAAGTTTCACAGGGATCACTATCTGTGCACAGGGAAATCTGTCTTCATGTGTGAACACAGGAGAAAGGAGAACTTGCTTAAGATTATCTCCTGAACATGAATGCCCGAATTTCCCTACAGGCTCAACACGCAGAGGCCAACAGTCTGGAGAGTCCCGGAGCCTTGGCAGGCAAGATGATAAACAACTTTCACCACATTTCAATAACCTAAGAGGAAAGGACCGGACCTGATCTAGGCCTCAGGCCCCAGCTCCTGGGGACATACTCAGCTGTGTATGTGTGTCCATATGCAAGCATGTAGAGGAAAAGATTCTTTGGAAGAATAGAAGAGAAAACAAGAGAAAGGAAAATCTCAAGTAGTGACCCACTAAGGAGCACAAGGTAGACCCATGACTTGAAACTACACACGCCGTGCCATGATTAAACCCCAGTGTGAAACAGAACAAAAGGGACCCCTTCATCCACACATCCCACCCACATAGTTCTAGACTGTGTTAAACAAACACAAAAAGTATAAAATGTAATCCTTAGTCTGGGGGTTAATTATATACTCCCTCTGACAACTTTGTCAGAGATTCAGAGTAGGGATGGGGACCCTTTATTTCTTTTTTTTTTGTGTTGGAGTCTCACTCTGTCGCCCAGACTGGAGTGCAGTGGCCGCTCCCGGCCACCGCAGCCTCGACCTGCCGGGCTCCGGTGATCCTTCCACCTCAGCCTTTCGAGTAGCCGGAATTACAGGCGCGCGCCACCACGCCCAGCTGATTTTTTGATTTATTGTAGAGATGAGGTCTCGCTGCCCAGGCGGGTCTCGAACCTGCAGGCTCAGGTAATCCATTCATCTCAGCCGACCCTTTATTTCTAATCATAGGTAACTAACATCATAATATGTCGCCAAACAGAACTAGGTACTTTATGTATATTCACGGGACTCCTCACAATGGCCTTGATGGACTCATCATTCTCACATAAAGGATGAGAAAACTGAGGCTCACAGATGATAAGTAACTTTGCTAGATCATATGACCATTAGACGGTAAAAGTAAGACATGAACCTAAGTCCACTCAAACCCAGAGCCCACTCCACCACTGTTCTCATAGTGTGGCCCTGGGACCATCAGCATCATTACCAACACCTCCACCCCAATGTCAAGAATTCAGAATCATTGGAGATGAGGCTCCTAACTCCACATTTTTTTAGAGAACACACCAGGTGCTTCTGATAAAGAACCAAGTCCATGGTACCTCCACCAGTGACCAGTCAGAGAAAGGCAGCCTGGTTCTTCATGTATTAGATTTACAAGAGGTTTGGCAGTGAGTTCAATTTATGTGTGTGTTGATCAACAATCAGTCTTTGCTACCATACAGCCACGGGTACACCATTCTTTCACATCAGCACTCGGGGAACCTGTTCCCCGTGGTTCCTCATCTAGCATTTCCAGAACTCAAAGGGCTCCAAAAAAGAGTAATGCAGATTCTAGAGCCTATTTTTGTATTGCAAAGGCCAACAGAAATTGCACACTTATCTCCAAAAGGCTAGTCAGCAGTGTAATTAAAAGTGTGCCTTTGGAAATAGGAAAACTGAACTGTTAGCCTAAAGAAGGTAGTATGTCTAGAAGCAAGGTTTTCAACGCCAAGCTGGGTATGTAAAGAACAGCGGCACATACGCCAACCAAGCTGTGCGATGGAAACCCCTAGGAACCTCCTGGTTTGGCCCAACCTTGCGGACTCACTGCTAAGCTAAACAACAGACACTGTGCCAGTACTCCATAGTCATATCTCATTTTTACACAGAACCGTGACATTTCCCAGTCTGATCCATAACCTTTTTCTTTAGACTTTGTCCTTAGTCTGTCCCAACCATCGAATGTACCTTCAAAGTTTACAAACCCCAGGATGTGTAGGTGGCATGAGGATGATTCCCAAAGCGTTTCAATGGTGTTTGGAAATTTGAGAAAGAACCACAAAGTGATTCATTTGAAGAGCAAAACATGCATTTGGATACGTAAGCAACTTCTTGTCTGCTATTTTTTTTAAGTTCCACTACCATGTAATCACAGCTCACATAGTTCCTTCACTGAGTTTAAAGACTAAGAAAATGGAATCTAAGATTTCACTAAATCAATACAAAAAAAATCTGACCTGCATGTTACTTTAGCCAACGAAATTGTACTGAACCCTGTAAAAAATGAGTTGGAGATAGAGAAATGAGCAAAGAAGAGAAAAAAGGGTAGGGAAGACTATGCTGCGAATAAGCCAAAGAGAAAGTAAAACTTAAGAAGCAAACTATGACAGCCACAGAGACCCTCCACAGAGGAAAAAGGAGTAAGGACAAAAGGGTTTCAGAAAAAGCTGGCAAACTTTTCATCACAATCTGCAGTTCCCTTGAGCCACAGACTCAGATTACTATCATCACCTATTAGTTCCCACTGCAGAACTAATTAGCTACTTACTTAGTTCCTTATCTCGAAAACCTTCAAGCCAGATGAGATGACCAAGAAGGCAAGGCGTTCCAAGACTCTGGGATACAATGTGCAATCTCCAGTCCCCTCCTCTACACTCCCAGGACCTGCCACAGTGTATGTGGACCACAGGTGGAGGGGCAGGGAGCAAACAGGCAGCCCACACAACCAAACTCAACCCATACCCTTGGTTCCTAGAGTCCACAGTGCATTTTGCAAATTGTAGGATAGCTATGCATTTTTAATTGTTGGACACTTAAGATTATCAGGACACTGCCCACAAAAAGTGGTTTCCAGAAGAAAATAACAAAAAGCACTGGGTGGGGTGGTGCTGGGTGGGGCATCTGTCCTCTGTAGGGGGTATACGCCAGGTCTGTCTACAGTTAGACACCCCCATCCTACAATCTGCCCACCTGGCCCTGCCGCAGGTATCCAACTGTGTGACACCTGATGGAGCTAAGCCGCCCAGCAGGTAAGTACAGCCACTCCTGGGTGTCCTCCCTCTCCCTATCCCCTCCTGAGTCACATCCTGGAGCACTAGTCTAGTCCAAAGCTGCTTCCTTCCAGGAATCTTGAACTCCAATATCCCAGACATGGCCATGACTTGTCCCGTGGCCTCACTCCCACTATGCCTGTTGTTCCATTTTCTCTCTGACCACCCACCCCTGCTTGAACTCCCTTCTCTCTCTGTCCAGTCTACACTTTTTCATCAGATTCCTCAATGGCCTCATACCCTCTTATCCTTTCACCCTCTTATCCCTCTACCTTCACACCCTCTTACCCCTCTACCCACGATCCACCTTTCTCTGTCCTGCAGAGTTGCACCCTCTAGAAAAAAATTAAAAGGCTGGCACTACTAAAAATTCATGCCAACCCCAGCAATGGCCATTATCTCCCTCTCCCATTCCTTCCCCTCCACCTTCACCACCCAAAGGATCCGTGCTCAAACTCTACCTCCCTCACCTAGCAGGCTGCCCTATCTCACCCTGAATTGAAAAGACAGCCACCAGGCCTGATCTTTTATGTGCCCAACATGCATCCTTCCCCACCTTCCTCAAATTCTAAGGGCGGTACCTAGTCACTCAAACCAAAAATCCAACCATTATCCTAGACTCCCTCAATGACCAGACTCTCCACTTCAAATCTAGTCAGGCACTAAATCCTGCCCATTTGCTTCCTAATTATTACCCCTGTCTCCAGTCTTGTTCCCCTCAAATCTGTCCACAAGTTGCCATCAGGATGAGCTCTCTGAATTAATGCTTGACAAGGCACTCCTCCACCTAAAAGCTAAACTCCTTCATCTGGCATTCAAGGCTGCCTGTAACGGGGCCCCTCATCTCAACACCCTGTCCTTAAACCCTAGGCTTCCAACAACACTGTGCTCTGTGATGCCCCCACATGTGCACGGCTACCCCCCACCTCCAGGAAGACTTTGCTGGAAGCCCCACAGCCAGGGCCTCATCATGGTCCCATTTGCTCAGGTGTCGATTTCATCAATTCCATCACTAAACTCTGACACCTGAAGGCAGGACTATGCAGTCACTCCTGCTTCCCTGGTCCTAAGGCACACAGTTGCCATCCATACATGTCAGCTGCACCAAGATTTCATAGCTGCCACTTGACTGGGCCTGCCAAATTGGTGCTGCGCATGAAAAAGTCTCACCTTTTGGATCTGGCAAACCTGGACTTAACCCCAGTTCAGGCCTTTCCCACTTGAGTGTCCATAGGCAACTGCTCAGCCTCAGTTCTCCCATCTGTAAAATATGACTTAAAAAAAAAGCCAGGCCAGGCTCGGTGGCTCAGCCTGGAATCCCAGCACTTTGGGAGGCCAAGGCAAGTGGATTGCCAGAGCCTGCGGATTCGAGACCAGCCTGGGCAACTTAGCAAGACCTCATCTCTACAATAAAATAAAATAAAAAATTAGCCATGCATGGTAGTGCGCACCTGTAGTTCCAGCTACTTGGAAGGTTGAGGCGGAAGGATCCCCGGAGCCCAGCAGGTTGACGCTGGAGTGGCCATGAGTATGCCACTGCACTCCAGTCTGGGTGACAGAGTGAGACTCCAACTCAAAAAAAAACAAGAAACAAAAACGTCCCTATGAGGAAGACATGAGGACCAAATAAAATCTGTGTAAGTCTCTGCTCAGCATCTGGAACACCACAGGCAGCTCATGAAGAGCCACTGTTGGTGTTTTAGAAATTACAACTGAGGTTTTACTCAACTCTTCCTAGAGCACAAGTAGATTGTGTGTGAGCAGTTCAGGCTTCAGAAATGCCTCCTGCCTCCTGGCCATTTGATGTCTCATTAACACCTCGACTAATAGGCAGGAGGGAGAGGAAATGTCCTTCTGTCAGCATGACTAATGATGTGTTATCTCTCTGTGCTACTGTTGACCCTCTGCCAGCAGGACGTGCTGACTCAGCCCACATCATTCTCCTTCGCAGGTGGACAGCAGACAGATGCTGGCATGCCTAGCTGGGGCAGCTATGGCCTGAGGCCTGCAAAGTCCTCCTGCAGCAGACGCTGGGCTGGGACAGAAACAGAGGCTGTGCTACTGGCATCACTGACCTCACAATATCCCATTATATTGAGGCACTAGAGGAAGGAAGAGACACAGGGAAATATGGAAATATCTGAGGATGTATGTACCTAAACGGCTCCATGAAAAATAAAATATGTTTTTCCTATGCAACAGGTATTTTTTGAACATCTCATGATTAAGGCATGGAATCTCCCAATACTTGGAACAGAAACACGTAAACTAGGCCCCTAATGACAAACTGATAGATAACAAAAAGATACACAGTTAAGATAGACCCTGATAAATATCATGAGAGCTGTAAACCTCAAGGGGTTGTGGGAACACAGAGACATGGACACACTGGCAGCCTCCCTTCCTTTGTGCAGTAGACACTGTAGAGTGCCCAGCCCATACCCACTCCCAGTGCCCCTTGCCTGTTCCTTGCCTACCTACCTCCCACCAGACAGGGAGGAAAAAAAACCCCAGATGCTGTCATTCTCAGCCTCACTGGTGGCAAGGCTGGCCCTGGGCCTCAGCTTGGGATGCCACCATGGGAACACGTCACGGAGAAGTCACACCAGTGCCTGGCACTGCCCCAACCTTGAGGTTTCCTGACATGTGAGATCACTAAATGCCTCTTTCATTTATGGCACTTTAAGTTGAGATTTTTGTTATTTGCAGTCCAGGGTATTACACAGCTGAACCCTCTACTAAGGGGGAAACTACCAGCAAATTGAAACCACAGAAGTTCCCTGACGCTGCTCTTGAACCAAAACCTGAAAACTGAAATAAAACATTTTCCAGTATATAAACTTGTTAAAGACTGTAAAAAGTACACACCATAAGTAAATACCCTCCACTATATCTACCTTACCAAAAACATCTTGACACAGATCTTCTTTATAAACAGTTACTGGGGTAGGAGGTTTCTGGCTGCTGAGCAGGAGTCTGACTCGATTGGCTTCTGGACACGCATCATTTTAGGGAATCACTGTGGTTACCAGAGATTATCAGAGATGTGGGGTGAACATAACACTTCCCCTCTGCCTCTTGCCACTTCACAATGAAGTATCAAAATCCAAGGCATGAGAGTAAGTGTAGCAAGCTGGTAGGTAAAGAGGGCCTATCGTAAAATGTCTATTTTCCATTGACTTTTATGAGCATCCATTTGTAGCACTATTGGAAATATGTATAGTTCCAGAAAGTACATAAGAACCTCTTGATAATACTGACCTTTATGGTCAAAACTAAGAATTTCCTCAAATCAGCTGGGCATGGTAGCGCATGCCTGTAATTACGGCTACTTGGAAGGCTGAGTGGAAGGATCACCGGAGCCCAGCAGGTCGAGGCTGCGGTGGCCGGGAGCAGCCACTGCACTCCAGTCTGGGCGACAGAGTGAGACTCCAACTCAAAAAAAAAAAAAAAAAAGAATTTCCTCATAAGTTAATCACTTGATATACTTTGGGAACTGGAAGAAACAGTGCAAGAGCTAAATAATTATGAGCAGAGTTATAATGAGAGCACAGCTATGATAAAAACAAGTGCTCATGTTGTTCAGTGAGTCTTTGAGCGTTGTCCTAAATGGGCATCCCAAACGGGCATGCTTTGACTTTAAGAATGTTTAAGGATTCGATTACAAGTTACTTCCTGAGGTAAGAAGAAATCCAGCCCCAAAGATGTCACTAACCTTTGAAACAGTATGCTTGAATGAGCTCATTAACACTTGATGACCTGATTCTTAAAATGATATTTCAGCTCAGTGCTCTTTTTTCTAAACATGAAAAATAACCCAGGGGTCATAGAACAGAGGCAGCTTCCAGTTCAGCCAGTGGCTTCTGATGCAGACAACACTGTCTCCCCATGTTTGACCTTGAGGCAGGAAGGCTGGGTGATTAGGAGTACGGGTTCTGAAGCTGGACTGCATCACTACAAATCACAGCTCTGTTACGTAGTAGCTATATGGCCTTGGCAAGTCATTTACCCTCTCTGTGCCCCAGTGCCTTCCTCTACAAAATAGAGCTATTTATATGAAATGAAGCTCCGGTAGTAAGGATTAAATGAGTTAATCATGGGAAGTGTTTAGAACAGATCAAGGCACATTGCTCATAAAACGTTGACTATCTCTATGATAATTCTCAATTACCCAGGCTTCCTCTCCTAAAGTCTAGGTCTCATAAAAACTTCTGCCATGACTCAACTCCAGAACTTAACAGTTCCCTTTACCAGCCCTCCCTCAATCACTAAAGGGTTCTGCCACCACCCTCCCAATTAATGAGACCAAAAATCGACCTCCTGCAGGCACTGTCCCACTGAACCCCCAAGATGTCTCACTATTTTCTGCTACCATCCTAGGCTAAGACACCATCAGCATTTCATTGGAACCTTCCCATTAAAGATCCCTCTTCCCCCCACCCCAGTCCCTCTGTTTCTTCTCTTCCTCCCTACAATCTATCTCTAAACAGCAGAAAGAGTGAACTCTCTAACATAAACCAGATTTCCTGTGGGCTTATGATCTGCCATATTTCAGCTGACAAAATCCCATCTGAACTCCTCACCAGGTGCTCTGGCCCCCACCGACACCCTCACCCTCACCTGGATGGCCCTGCAGCATGCGGGGGAGGTTCGGTGGTGTCCAGAACACAAACTCACCAAGCCCCTCCCGAGTCTTTGCGGGAACCTCTGACACATCCACAAGACTGTCCTCACTACAAATGGCATCTCCTCAGAGGCCCGCTCAGACTTAAACAAGAGCCTCCTTCTGTATCACTCTCTAGGCATGTCCCTGTTTTGTTGTCTTATGGCTTTAATTGTTATCTGAAATTCATCTTCTCCTATCTGTTGACTGGCTATTTCCTTATTTAGAATGGAAGCCCCACACTGACAGCGATCATATCTGCCTCACTAGACAGAACAGTGCCTGAAGCACCAGCAGCTCTTAATACACATGGAGGGAGGGAGGGACAGAGGGAGGGAGAGAGGGAGGAAGGGAGAGAAGGAGGGAGGGAGAGAGGGAGGGAGGGAGTACCTGGCAGGACCCAGCAGAGACCTGTCCAGAGTTGCAATTCCTGAAGAGGGATGCCACTGCAGCCTGACACCAACACCTTGCAGAGAAGTCAGCTACCCAGCAGGGGAGGAGAAAGCTATAGCCTCTGATCCCAGCATACTCCTTGCAAAGCTGCCTCAGTCTCACACTGACCACAGATAATCTTAAGAGTCAATCCCCAAGCTAAGTTGCCCAAAATACAATCTCACAGGCACTCAGATCAACTTGAAGGGAAGTCTCAAACAACCACCTCTGAATCGTTTGAGTTAATTTTAAAGAGACACAAAAAGTCCCAGCCAAATTCACACATTCGTCTCCCTTCTAAAAGCTGGGAACATGTAAGTGACACAAGAAGGAAACAATTCCGTGTTTAAAGGTTGTTGGAAGGGGGGCGTGGGGGTGGGGGTGGGGGGGAGTATTTTAACCAAAGAAAATCTGCTGATCTTTTTTCCTTAATTGGTTTTGGGAATCAACAACTGACCACAGGAGAGTAAGTGTTTGGAACAGTTTCTCCTTATTATCAAATCCTTGATTATAATGAGTAAGCCTACACTTGTGGTTCTGCTAAACCTCACTAAGCAACCTCACAGGGTATGTGCACAACTGTGGCACCACTCTCCTAAGGTTCACGCTGGGACGTTGAGTCATAAAATTAGCACCAGAGGTCAGAAAACAGAGGGACTCTGTTGGACAGGGTCAGGACAAGGACCAGGGCTGAAACCCAGGCCAGGGCTGTTTTCATTCTATCACGATGCCACCCGTACACTCAAAGACTGCAGAGAGCCCAGGTCTTCTTGGTGTAATCTTCAAGCTCTCACTCATAGGTCTGGTCAAACCCATATCTAAATTCACTCCCCAAAAGGGCTGGAAACTTCCCCAGGAATGTCACTCAGTTGTATGTTTCATATCTGCTCTGTGCCGCCCACCCTAACAGGCAGCAAGAACACAAAGTTTCAAGGAGCCTGCTTTAATGGGAGACAGAGATCATTACACAGAAGCAACAGTAATGTCAGAGGTGTCCCCAGGGACCACAGAGGAGGGAAAGGAGGACTTCCTGGAGGAATGTTATCTCCTAGTCTCTGTCCAATGGGATGAAGAGCAGTGGTCCAGGCAAGGAAGTGGGAAGAGTACATCACCAGAGACGGTGCAATGAAATGAAGACCAGAAAGCAGGAAAGGGCAGCTAATTGTGACTGAAATAGTTTTTTAGCTGAGGGAAGGCAAGGTGGAAGGGGTAGACAGAGGAGAGAATGTTGTATCCCGCAGGTGTGGAAACACCACTTGCAGCAGGTGACCGTTGTCACATATGCGTCTCAGAAAGATCACTCTGACCAAGTACTGAGAAAGGATTTGAAGGAGGCAAGAATGACAGAGTTTGGGCCTCTAGCACAAAATAGTCAGTATTGATAACAACAATGATTAAACGTATAGGGTATCTGCTATCTCCCAGACTCTGTTCTCAGCATCATATACATATTGACACATTTGCTCTTCACACAAGTCCATGCGGTAGGAATTATTATTACCTTCTCTTTGCAGATAAGCCAATTGAGGCACAGTGTTACAACTAGGATGACAATCTCCACTATGCAGACTCTTCTCTTCAAGAAAGAGATGGGGTCCTAGAGGGAGTCTTCAGTAGAAGGAACGGAGGGAGGGGCTGACCCACGCAGTCATCATACCAAGTTAACGCCCAAACTCTGTGTTCCCAAACATCCTGCATACCACCCTGCCCTCCTGCTCCAGAAAGATAACCAAGTTGGCCCAAAGTAAGGGTCTCTGCTCCATAACGCAGCATTGTGTCACCTCACAAAAGCTCGCTGTCTGCAATGCCCTCCTCCTTCCCAGCCATCTGAGTCCAGTTGCAACGAAAGCCAGAGTCCTCCTTTCCTACACCTCAAATGCAACCAGACTCTTCCAAGTGCCCACAGCAACTCTTGGTTTGCCCACCCATGTAGCAGTTAGCTATATTAGGACTTCCAGCATGCTAAACTTCTTTTCCTGACTAGAGACTGCAGGCTACCTGAGGGCAAGAATTAGATGATAGTCTTCCAAAGACCTGGCACAAATATATGATTGACTGACAAGCCTACCCGACACCTACGGAAAAGAACTACAGTCAAGAATAAACGGAGCAGAGGGAAGAGCCTGGTGGCCCATTTTCCAGCCCCCATGAGAGTCACAGGACTTGGAGTCAGGAGCCAGGTAAGTGCAGCCAGTATCTTCATTCTCTTGGATACGTCACTTTACCTCTCTTGACTGTAGTTTGCTTAGCTGCAAAATGACACATAACTAGATTTCAACAACCTCATTCAACTCTAATTTTAAAAACTAATTTTAAAAAATACGTAGACAATCTAGTAATATTTTATAATGTGCAACCGTGGCATCCAGCAATGATTCTTGAAATTTATATTAAAGAAACATTTGCACAGGTGTACAAGTAATATATACAGGAACATTTAATCCAGCATGGCTCATCATTACAAAGAATTAGAACCTATTTAAATACCCAGCTATAAGAGAACAGTTAAGTAAATGATGGTAGTGTTTCCAATACAATGGAACACAACAGCACTAGCAGCAATGTCATAATATTCCTATACATAATGACACGGAAGGTGCCCAAGACTCTGTTAAGTAAAAAACAGCAAGCGGCAAAGAATTTACTCTTTTTGTTTTAACAATATTAAATATATGGCGATGTATGAAGAGAAAAAATCTGTAAGAGTATATTGTTTTTAAAAAGTGGATTTTCAATATCCTCACCACAAAGAAATGACAAATATGTGAGGTAATGGATACATTAATTAGTCTGATTTAATCATTTCACAATGGATACATGTATTTAAATATCAAGGGAACACTTCTACACTGTTGGTGGGAGTGTAAACTAGTCCAGCTTCTGTGGAAAACAGTGTGGTGATTCCTAAAAGTTCTAAAAATCAACCTTCCATATGACCCCGCAATCCCTCTACTGGGAATATACCTGGAAGAATTCAAACCACTCTATAAGAAAGATACCTGTACATGTATGTTTATTGCAGCATTGTTCACAATAGCAAGAACATGGAACCAACCGTGCTGCCCATCAAAAGAGGACTGGATAAAAAAAATGTGGTACATATACACAATGGAATATTACACAGCTATAAAGAAGAACAAAATCGTGAACTTCACAGCAACCTTGATGGATTCAGAGTCTATAATACTCAGTGATCGTTCACAGAAACAAAGAACTGAGTATCACATGTTCTCACTCATCAGTGAACCTTGAACAACTACCATAATGCTATAAGAAAAGGATTGACAGTAGCAGGAAACTGTGGGGGCATGGGGGGGGTAGGGAGGTGGGATTGGCAGTAGTAGGAATCTGCCTGGGGAAGGGGGAAGCACACCTCATCAACAAGGGTACCTGCATGATGAATATTTGTATACCTAACCCTGAATTGTGCCCCACAATTTTAAAATTAAAAAGAGTTAAAAAAATAAAATAAATATCTTCTCCACAAAGAAATGACAAATATGTGCGGTAATGGATACGTTAATCAATCTGGTTTAATCATTTCACAATGTATACATGTATTTAAATATCACTGTATCACAAAAATATGTATAATTATTATTTGCCAATTGAAAACAAAATAGAAGCCAGGCTCGGTGGCTCAGCCTGTAATCCCGCGCCTTTGGGAGGCTGAGGTGAGTGGATTGCCTGAGCCCGCGGGTTTGAGACCCACCTGGGCAGGTGAAACCTCATCTCTACAATAAAATCAAAAAATTAGCTGGGTGTTTTAGCGCGCGCCTGTAATTCCGGCTACTCGGAAGGCTGAGGCGGAAGGATCGCCAGAGCCCAGCAGGTCGAGGCTGCGGTGGCCGGGAGTGGCCACTGCACTCCAGTCTGGGCGACAGAGTGAGACTCCAACTCAAAATAAATAAATAAATAAATAAAAATAAAATAGAATGTTTTAGTAAAATAAGTTACTGGCTAGTATCATTTCAAGAGAATCAAGGAAATGATCTTTATTTTTTGTTCTTTGAATTATTTTAAGCATCCAACATATAGTACTCCTATAATCCAGACAAAAACAAGGCAACACCACAGCCCAGGGTCAGGCCACTTGCACCAACCACATGAGCCTCAGAGGTATTTATTCAGTGTTGTCCAGAACAAGTCAAGCAGTCAGAGCCCATGTCGCAGTCTGAGAGGCCTGGAAGCCTCTTTCTGGCCCTTACAACTGCTTGTCTGACTCAACTCCTAGCTCCCACCACAAACCAGCTGACAGCACTCCTGATGATCATTTCCCAGGAAAGGGGTGTGGACTTTGGAAAGAAAAGTGACTACAGTGGTCAGAGTGGACAGAGTCCTCTCCATCCAGCCATACAATCAAGGAATCAGTCTAGAACATGATGCAAATTAGGTGTTACACCTCCCCCGCCTACCACATGTCGAATCCATTCGCTGGGGTTTTGGGAAACGAAAACACCAAATTTCTTCCAACTGCATCAACTTTCCTGGAATGTGGAACATACAGTCTAGATAAGAAAGTAATGATGAGGAGGAAATTGTTTAAATATTACATCTTACTTTTAGGTGTCTAAGATATTTTACACTATGCAACACACACACACACACACACACACACACACACACACAGAGACACCATCAGATCTTCTAAAATGCCACATGCAATAGTAAACTACCATTCCTGTCCACTAAATAATACCCAAGAGAAAGTTAATGGACAACCAGAAGTTTCTCCCATGCATTTACCAAGCTCTGGCCCATGATCTTACCACACCTCATAACTATCTTATGAAGTAGAGGACAAACATTTCTAGCCCTGTGCCCTGGGTAGAATCCTAAAATAGGCCAACTTTCTCTAGACTTCAGTGAGCACAGCCAGAAGCCTACAGCACTCACTGGATCCTCCCCCAAAAGGATGCAACACCTCTGTTCCATGGCACAGCAAGGTCATGTTTGGGATCTGTCATCATTGCAAAGAAATGCTTATGTTGTTATTTCTGATACTCTTGTGTAAATAATAGCAGTGGCTTACTCCTAAGACTCCCAAGTCTGCAGTAAAGGGGTCCATTTTAAGGAAATTCCAAGTACCTACTTGTTATAACGCCAGAAATGCAAATTCTGGCAGAGAGGAAAATGTATTGGAAGTCCATGAGGTGGGGTCAAGACATTCCTGTCCCATGGGAAACTCCTGGGGAGAGAGGGGAGTGGGGACCCTGGAAGCAGGCTCATTTGACTATTTTACCACACAGAGCAGAATTCATTCTTTGTTAACTCTACAAAAGTTTTATTTTTTCTCAAAGACTTGAGCTACTTCTTCTTCTTCTTCTTCTTTATTTTTTTTTTTGAGTTGGAGTACCACTCTGTCACCCAGGCTGGAGTAGCAAGCTCATGGCCACCGCAGCTTCGACCTACTGGATTCAGGAGATCCTTCTGCCTCAGCCTTCCTAGTAGCTGGAATTACAAGCATGCGATGCGACACCACGTCCGGCTAATTTTTTTGATTTATTGTAGAGATGAGGTCTTGCCAAATTGCCCAGGATGGTCTTGAACCTATAGGCTCAGGCAGTCCTCTCACCTCAGCCTCCTAAAGTACTGGGATTACAGGCAACTTCTTAAAAAGACATGCCAGCAAGGCATTTACTTCCAAGTTTCTCTAGAACAATAAATAACCTCCAAGTATGTGTCTTTTAAAGCATCAGCAGAGGATGATGAAACTAAAGTCACGATACAGAACAAATGTAAGTACGTATTCATAATACTCAGGAAACCAGAGCCCACAGGTGACCAACGCACTGCCGGGACATTTTTAAAAATTGATGACAACATTTATCAGAACAAAACCAAAGGTAACCAAGTTCTTTCCACCCATAATGCATCTAGCTGTCCATCTTTCTCCTAGGCCAATGCCTACACACAAAACTTGCCGTGTTCTAATGAGCAATTTACAAGATGAACACTCCACAATGAAATAAAATATGTCTACAGAAAGGAGAAAAATGCTTTGTACTTGGCATGCCACGGGTACTGAAGAAGTACCTGGGTTAGGTCAGCACAGCATAATAGGCGGCACAGCAGAAAGTGCACTGGCGACAAGGCAGAAGCTCCCAGTGTAAAACCTCTGATGAGGCTATCTCCCATGCATCCCACAGGCACTCTGTCCTTTCTTCTGACCTCAACCACTGCAACAGGCTCCTGATTCAACTCTCTCCTCTGCCCCACAATGATCCTTCTAAACGAAGATCTAGCTGTCCAAAACCTCTTCTGCCTACAGGACAAAGCTCTTCTCCTCAGGAAAACTGACAAGACCACGCAGGCACCCCTCAATCTCTGTAACCTGGAACTGAGTGGCTTAGGCAAGAGCAAGATGCTTTTTCCCCCTTTCAGTCTAGTTTGAATCTCACCACCTCTGAAGCCTCCCTCAGCTCCCCAGAGAATGTGACGGCTTTCCACAGAGGTTCCCTTCTAAAATCTTCACACTATCAGGCCTCGGCACTCTGAAAGGGCAGCAGAGCAGAGCCGTAAATGTACACACGACGCGGGAGTGTAATGCTGGCTCCAGAACTAACCTTGACTGAGTCTCTTAAACAAGCCTCTTAATTACGTTTCTTAAGACTCAGCTTCTGCATCATTAATGCTGAAATCATAATGGCTAAAGTGAGTTGTTATTCAGTCTAAGAGAAACTATGTACGCGGAGCACTTAATACAACTCAGTAAAATCTCAATAAGTAATGACTATTTTAATTATTGTTAATATGTGACAGTCACTCACTAAGTATTTCTGAATCAGAGACTCTAATCTTCAGGAACCCAAGGCAAATGACAACTTCTCTAGGTCCCAGTTTTCTCACCTTTTAATATGGAGGGTGAGGAGTGGCATGGGGGAGAGGGGTTGGGTCAACAGAGAAAACAATCAAGTGCTAAAATGTATACAATAACAGGACATCAGAGAAATGAGAACTGTTCACTTAACTTGAGAAATATATGGATCAGCACTTCAAAAAGGAAAATACTCTCTTGTGCCCCCTTTCCCCTAAGCATTGAAATAAATCATGTTTATTATAATGTTACTTAAGTATGTCTAAACATAGTACAAGGTTATGATCTCCCTATGCCTTAGCTCTTTTAAAACCATAAAGTACAACAATTTTAAAATCTGCTAAAAACTAATGAAATTGGCATTCCCTTAACACAACAGGTAATGATGATGCAATTTTGCAGACATGGCTGCTCACAACACATTAAACACAACAGCAGCACTTGGCAGGTCACTTGGTTCATATTCTGCATGCCAACACCACCAGGGGCTATGGGCTGTGACCCCTTCAGCTACCCAACACTTTTCTCCAACCAACTGCCATGAAATCTTTGTTTATACAATGTCCAGCCATCCTCTGACCCTAACACGTCATTTCTTTAATAAGTCCATCAGCCAGAGACAATTAGAAAGTGCCAGGTCAAACACACTCAATAAAATCTTATGGCACTACTCATGTATAAGGTCTTCTAGATGTCACAGAATCTGTGATTTTTTTTAATTATTATAGAAAAGAACATTAAAAACATAATTTTGTTTTTAAAAAAATAATTTACAAACCCCCCAGAAAAAAAATCTTCAAATGCCAGTTTAAGAAATATTGCTTAATAATAAAAGGGTCTTGCTACAGTATCCAGAAAGTTCTTACACATCTCAGATCTAACTATGTGCTGACACTGTAAGAGCTTAACACCCTCTATCTCTTTTATTCTCAGAATAACTCTGTAAGGTAAGTACTACTGCAACACCTGAGGAAACTGAGGCTTGAAGAGAGTGTGCCATGATGGAGCAGCATCGGGAACTGTCTGAATCCAGCACCTCTGTTCTCTGCCTTTTCAAGCAGGCCCCAAGGAGCCTCAGCGGAAGATGATCAGCAACAGACCATATGAATCCAGAGGAAACCAGCACCAGCCAGGTGGGAATGAGAGACTGAGAGATGAAAGACAACATTGTAAGGGAAGAAATGACAGGACTTGGAGACAAGATGGATGAAGAGAAGGAAGGTCAAAGGTAAGTCCTTAGACCCTGAGACAGAAAGAATGGCTGCCCCGTCCCCTAGAAATGGAACAGCTGGGAGAAGACACCAGCTTAGGAAACAAGGCCTACATTGAAACATGCTTGCTTTAAGGCAAAAGGAATACATTCCAAGTGGGTATGGATATCCACTTAACAGATCACAGCTGGAGATGCTAAACTTGAAGTCATATTAGTAAAAATTATGTTTACAGTACCTAAAAATTATTTCAAAGATAAGGCAGTCAAGGGCATCCAGCACAAAAGAGATGGAGAGCAAAGACTGGCAAACAAGACCAATGGATTCTGAAAGAAGGCTTTGTGTCACTGCTAGTTTTAGAAGACTGGTATACAAAAGTCTGATGATAGGAAGGCAAATTACGATGGATAAGAAACATGGGCAGCCTACCCATGACACCAAGCGCAAGGACTCATTCAGACACCACAACCAAGTGGGTGCCCACTATGTCCCAGGTCCAGCCATGAACACCCCCATCCACATAGAGCTCAAAGCACTGCATGGGTGCTGGAGAGACTACAGTAAAACGTACATATCTGAAGGTATTTGAGAACTGGTACACACTGAGGGAAAAAACCGATGGCCAGTGAAACACTGAGGAAGTCCAGGAGGAAGCCGGCATCCTGTAGGGCAGGCCAGACAAAACAACGCCACCACACGGATGATCTTCACTTTTCAAGTCACCTCCAGCTTGATATTCTGACGCTATGGAAAAAGGACAGATGTTGGAGCAGTGATGTGCTTGAGGGAAGAGAAAGAAGCAGAAGAGGAAGATATGAATAAGACTCAGCAACATTGATTCAACAGGTAAATAACTATTTACTGAGCAAGACCTACTGGGGGCTGCAAGGGGGAGGCTCTGTGCTCTAAAGGTTGAGTAAAAACAAATAGGCATCTTCAGGAGGTTAAAGTGAGACTGTTTGTTCATACAAATCCCAGAAGGACCAAACTGCAGGGAGGTGGGGAGGAATGGGCAGAAGGGATGGTGAGACTATCACCCAACCGGGACCAAGCTAAAGATGAGGGTTCTGAAGCCTTGTCTACAGAACAACAGTGTTGAGAGGCTATCACCAGGTTGAACCTGTACTGGCAATGGTATGTAGATTCAGCAAAAGATCAGATTAGGTCAATCACTATCAAGTCAGCGACTGAGGAGGAGCTTAACTGCGGTGCCCTTTCCACCCCACACTCATGTATCTGTATTAAAGTCCCCTGCCGGTCGGGTGCGGTGGCTCAGCCTGTAATCTCAGCACTTTGGGAGGCCAAGGCAAGAGGATTGCCTGAGCTCAGGGGTTCGAGATCAGCCTGGGCAATTTGGTGAGACCTTGTCTCTACAATAAATCACAAAAATGAGTCGGGCATGGAGGTATGCGTCTGTAGTTCCAGCTACTTGGAAGCCTGAGGCGAAGGATCGCCTAAGCCCAGCAGGTCGAGGTTGAGGTGGCTGTGAGTATGCCACTGCACTCCAGCCTGGGCAACAGAGTGAGACTCCAACTCAAAAATAAATAAATAAATAAAAATAAAGTCCCCTACCTCCTCGCAGAGCCATAAACAGCTCATCAAATCATACCTTTCATCGCAATATTTCCAATAACTTGCAAATAATGGAGGCTCAATAAACGTTTGACTGAGGCCAGGTTTTAAGAATATTGAGTGAGGCCGGGCTCAGTGGCTCAGCCTGTAATCCCAGGACTTTGGGAGGCCGAGGCAAGTGGATTGCCTGAGCCCAAGGGTTTGAGACCCACCCAGGGAACTTGGTGAGACTTCGTCTCTACAATAAATCAAAAAAAATTAGCCGGGCATGATAGTGCACACCTGTAGTTCCAGCTACTTGGAAGGTTGAGGCGGAAGGATCGCCGGAGCCCAGCAGGTCAAGGCTGCGGTGGCTGGGAGCATGCCACTGCACTCCAGTCTGGGCGACAGATTGAGACTCCAACTCAAAAAAAAGAAGAGTGAAATAGGAGGGACTAAGTAACTGAAAGTGTGATGGGCAGGAGAAGTGGAACAGGTCAGACTCCTGCTAGGTGTCCAGTGTGGTTTTTGTCGGCTGACAGGAGAATGATGGGGGCTAACAGCAACTGCATCTAACTGGCCGCTTACTGAGAAAGTCACTTCAATTCTGAGCCTCAATTTGTAAAATGAGGATGTTGGAGCAAACCAGAAGCTGCAGCCCCTTCAGTGGAAAGAAGGTGTTTGGTATGACTCTGAAGCCTGGAGACAGTGCATATCTTTTCTGTATGGCTAGAGGGTACAGGCGTCCCCTTGAGTTGTGCTTCCAAACAAATTAGAGAGAGGAGAACACAGCTGGTATGGCCACCAAAATAAGGACCTTTAATTTTGTCAGCCAAAGGACCTGCTGGTGATGTGGTAGGTAAGGAGACAGAAGTTTGGAGCAGGAACAGCAGTTACACAGATCTCAGAGGCAAACCAACACAGAGCCCGAGAAAAGACGGTGAACAAGACAAATACCTTGCTTTCAAGCTGGTGGTTCGTGTCTGGCATGTACACACCCAGACACACAATCAGTCAGAGAGAAATAGATTTTACACAACCTAAAACCTTTAATACTAATTTAAGAGGTGTTAGAGCAATAATTGCCTATTAACAAGACCACCTCTATCCTCTGAGAAGCTTGTTTATTACCACATTTACACAGTGCCATCAGACTCTATTTTGAGCTTCTGAAAAGTTTCCATTTAAGATCAGTAGAAATACCTGACACTTCCAAAACCCATAATTTCCCATGCCAAGCTGAATTCTCCAACACTGCAGGAAAAGCCACAAACTCTGCAGAAGGGACTGAAAAACCAATCCAGTCAAAGGAAATCTTCCAGTTTTACAAAAGAAAACAAACAAACACAAGACCACAAAGAGCCATGAAACATTTCTAGATGAACAACTTTCAATCAGTCTTTAATAATTTCATTCTCAAGGCCTTGAGAAGTATACATTACACATTCTATACTTCAGATAATATCAATGCCTAAAATTATAAAACTTAAAGCAGTGAGCGAGCTGATCACTGTTAAGTCAAATTTAAGGAAGCTAAAAGCCAGACAAAACCATGCATGTGAAAATGCCTGCAAAATAATAAAAGCCTGGGGGAACTGGATGGCGTTTCTGCTTCTAAGCTAAATAAAGCCTGGGGGGCTTTGCAAAGATCCTAGTGAGGATAATCTCTGTGATTACACAGAGCAAACATCCAATCAATTCCACGCGAACCCAAGAAAGTTAATCCAAGAAGAATAACACCACTTGAAACATTGAGGAAAACACACAGTTCTGATTTTTAAAACATTCTGTCAGCACTGGAGAAAAGTATCAGATCATTCTAACAAGAGAAACATTTGACTAGTGTTTCTGGTGACAGTGGCTTGGCTTGTGTTAAGGAAAGGACAAGCAAGATATTCGAGTCCCGGAGGCTCAGGCCTTCAAGTCCTCGCCCCGACTTTCAGCAGTCGCTCTACTTCCTGCACACCTTTGGATTATTACACACTGACTTCCTGCACACACCTGGGCTTGGGATCTCCTCCTCCTTAAAGGTTACTCAAGCTAAGCTACCGAGGCTAGCCGGAAGGTTGAAAGTTAGCAGTCCACCACCCCCACCTCACCCTCTGTTCAAGTGCCACCAGCATATGTCGCTTGACGAGTGATTAACTTACGTAAACAACTCTGAAGAGGTAACGCATCACTGCCAGGACAGAAGTCACAGGCTGAACCTGGCCGCTCCGAAGAGGCGGCTGTCAGGCTGGCCCGCGGGCAGAGCTGCTTCTACTGACGTCCCCCGCGGCTCCCACCCCGCAACAGGTCCACGCAGGCAGGGCCTGGGTGGCGGGCACCTGGGCACCTGCCCCCACTCCTCACTCCTCAGACCCAGTCCTCTCCCTGCCCCCTACTCAGGGCCGCCCCCTGAAGCCACTGCAGGCCAAGCCCATCCGCGATAAGGCCCAGAGCACATTCCTCCTAAGATACGGAAATAGTGCGGCTCCCCCGCGCTGCCCAGGTCAAAAGGTCCTCGGGGACCTACCCTGGTCCAGGGAGAGACGCGCCCAGGGCAGTGGTCAGGGAACGCGAAGCGAGGGGAGGGACCCAGGGACGGGACAGGGTGCTCGGTAGCCTCCAGCTGGGGACAGCCGGAGCCACCTGGCTTCTCACCTGCCTGGGCACAAGTACCAGGTGTTAGTCCCTAGACGTGTGTCTAAGCTACTTAACAGTCCAGAACGTTGTCTCCGATCGCACACGCTCTAGTGACTGCTTGGAAGACTTGGAGTCACTTTGCATAAAATGAAGAACTTTTACGGGGAAGAGATGGGGTAGAAGGGACGGAGCAGGAAGAAACAGGTGAGTGCAGGAAGAGGTGGCTCCCGCTGGACCTCGTGATCTGGGGGTGGAAGAGGGGACAGGAGGGGAGCGGGGAAGGTGGGC
>NW_007231405.1:0-3536 GCF_000164805.1 Carlito syrichta | reverse complement strand
GATGATAGAGTGAGACTCCAACTCAAATAACAATAATAATAATCATCGTCATCATCTAATATTGCAATGATAAACTCAAGGGTTACATGCATTCTGAATTTTGGTAAATATTGTCAAATTACTATCTACTACTTCCAAGATGGACATACTATAATATGAGGTAATAACAGCGGGTATAATAGACTGAGTTGTGTTCCCCCAAATTCATAAGTTGAAGTCCTAACTACTAGTATCTTAGAATGTGACTGTATTTAAAGACAAAAATCTTTAAAGAGGCAATTAAGGTAAAGTGAAATCATACAAGTAGGCCCTAATCCAATGTGACTAACGTACTTATAAGAAGAGGAGATTAAGACACAGACAATACCAACCAAGGTATGATCCCATAAGGACATCAACAAGAAGTTAGCCATCTGCAAGCCAAGGAGAGAGACCGCAGAAGAAACCAAACCTGTCAACACCTTGATCTTGGACTCCCAGCCCCCAGAATTGTGAGAAAACACATTTCTGTTGTTTAAGCCACCCAGTGTGTGGTGCTTTGTTACGGCAGTCCTTAGAAAACGAATTCAGTGGGCCTCTTTACTGTAACTTTATTGGAAATGCTTCCAGTGTTTCCCTTGCTAAACTGAAGGCTAGTCTGGGGTTTGATACTATAAAAAGATGCCCATTAGTTCCTAGTTTATTAAGAAGTGTTTATATTATAAAGCTTGGATGTTAAATGCTAACACATATATTTTGCCCCCCCATGGAGAAGGTCATTTGATCTATCTTTATTGATCAATTAATATTTTGAATTATATTAGTGGATTTGCTAGGTCATATTATCCATGCATTTTTGGGAAAAAATGCATTTGACAATAGATCTCAGTTTTTCTAGAATCTATTGCTAATATTTAATTTCGAATATTTATAATCAGATTGCATTAGTCTTTTGTTGTTTGTCAAGTTTTGTTTTCCATGTTATTCTAGTTTTCATAAAGAAGTTAGTTTATATGTATTTTGAAGTTTTATCAAACTTTGCCTTTGAAACGTATTGACAATTCTGTTTCTCTTGTGGAAATTTATCTACTTGGATGTTCTATATCTTTGTATTTGTTTTCTATTGTTGCTGTATCAAATAACCACAATTTCACAGCATAAAACAACACTCGTATATTATCTCCACAGTTCTATAGGTCAAATCTCCATGCAGACTCAGCTGGGTCTTCCACATAGGGTTACACAAAGCTGAAATCAAGGTGCAGCTGTCTGAGCTCTTATTCTGGAGGTTCTAGGAGAGAATCTGCTTCCAACCTCATTCAGGTTACTGGTAGAATTCAATCCCTGTGTCTGTAGGACCACCTTGCTCTCTGTCAGCAGAGATCTAATCTCTGCTCCTAGAGGCCACATGCATTTTTTTTTTCATGTGGCCCCTTTTGTCTCCACACCAGCAATGGTGCATTGATTCATTCTTGGGCTTTGAAACTTTCTGATGTTCTTTTACCACCAACTGGAAAAAGCTTCCTGCTTATAAGGACTCATGTGATTAGACCACCTAGTAATCTCTCTAACTTAAGGTAAGCTATGACATATAAGAGAGCATAATCACAGGAGTAATATTTCCCATTTCATAGCTTCCAGGGATTAGAGTAAAATATCTTTGGGGGACTGTTTTAGGTATGTTACCAAAGTCTTTCAGGCCAGTGTTGGTAATTTATGTTTTTCTACTGGAAATCTTTCATCCAGGCATTTAAGATTTATGAATAGTGTTGATGAAGTACATTTTCATAATAATCATTTTAATCACTTTGTTCTTGCTCTTCATTTTCCACTTTCATTTCTGATTTTTTAATATTTGTGCTTTCTGTTCTTTTCTCTTAAGTATGTTAGCTAAAGTTTCTCTCCCCCAGTGCAAAGAACCCTCTCTTGAAGTTAACAGATTAGTTCTAGTGGTTTTACACTTCCCACAATTAACTTCTACTTTTAACTTATTATTTAATCCCGGTTTCCACAGTTTCTGGTTTAATTTGTCTGACTTATTGTTTGCTTTTATACTGCATTATTTAAAGGATATTTATTTCTTTTCCATCTTTCTTACTTGGTAACAAGTATTTAAAACCATAAAATTTTTCTTTATTTTTTAGCTACTTATAAGTTTTGATATGTAATTCTTTTCTTAATATAATTCACTAGATAATTTTAGTTATCTCCTATTCAACTTGTGTTTAAGAGAGTATTTATTAATTTCCAGTTGGTAAGAAATGTTTGGTTATGAATGCATAGGTTTATTTCATTTTGATGAAATATGCATTCTGTACAATTTCTGTACAGTATGCATTCTGTATAATTTCTACTTTGGGATTTCAATTAGTTATATTGCAGTTTAATTCTCTTAAGAGTTATCAATAATCTTAACATACTTAAAACTTTGTCATCTTTACTTGATCTTTTTTAATCTTTGGTAGTATCTCTTGAAAGATGGAGAATGCATGCCTCTATACTTCTCCCATCTCCTCTGCACTCTTGACCTTCTGATTTTTTTATTTCAAGGTTTGCAATATTTATTTTGTTCTGTACTCATAATTATTATATTTCCATAAATTCATTGTTCATCACCAAAACTTTCAGCTTGATTTTTTCATTTTGCTGGCTTTGATATCCTGTAATATTTTAAATAAGGCCTCAAATATTGCCTCTACTCTTGTCTGACTTAATAAACGACTTGACTTTTATTCCCTCATGTATGATATGTATACAATGTAATCTTTGTCTTTAAATTTCAGACTATCTTGCTCAGGTTTTCATTCTGTACTAGCTCTCCTAGTTGCTCTTTTTCAAGTTCATATTCAGTCATTCTCTTATCACAAGAAAGTTTTCTTCTGTTATATTCTTGAACATGTTTTCAGTTCCATATGGTCTTTTCTCTTCTCCAAGGACACCAATTGTATGCAGTTTGTATTTCCTTTGACTAGCTTCCATAGATAGCATTTTCTCTATAACCAGTTAAACTCTGGTCTTTTCCATCTTATTTCCTCAAGTTTCTCTTTTGAGTTCCTGAATGCAATTTCAGCAATGTCAATCTCCTTTTTACTGATTGTAATATGGCAATCTATTCCCATAATGATTTGATTTTTCTCTTTTATTTCATTCCTAAGCTTTTCACCACCTTCCATTGTCTTATCATCTGCTTTTGAGTTTTTATAGTTCATTTATATGTGCTTGTTTCAGCATGGCCATACTGTCTTTGTTTGCTATCATAAAGAAGCACTTGTCTACAAATACCTACTGTTTCAGGGTATAATTCTTCAGTTGTGTATTGTGGTCCTATACCTAATTTAGGGTATCCTTTTATCATTTTATTTCGAAGTTTTATTTCCGAGACCCATGCAGATTCCTTTTTGCTTGCTTCTCATCTTTGAATGAGTTCTTTCAAAACAGACATTTTCTCAAGTACAGCATGAACAGTGGCCAGGATGCTTATTTGGGACAGGAACTGAAAAATATTGTCCTAATGCTAGGCAATCTGCCCTAAAGATACATTTATGTTTTGGACAAGC
>NW_007231404.1:11508-19311 GCF_000164805.1 Carlito syrichta | reverse complement strand
AGTCACAAAGAGGACCCAGATTCCACACAAATTTGCAGAAATTAGCCACAGAGATGTAATAATCTTGTACCAGTTTGCAGAGGTGCCCCTGTTAATATTATTCCATTTTTAAAAATCTTTTTTACTATCGTGAAAATGAAGCCAAATAGAAAATGCTGTCCAGAGCATAAATAAAGCAGCACCCTGTTCTGGAGGTAAGTATGCCACATCTTGATTCCATAATTCATAAGCCACCCTCATTCAGTTTATGCATTATGGAAAACAGTGTTGAACCTATTGGAAAACACTTGAGAAATAAACGTCTTGCAAGGGCTTTGTTTTGATTCTTTTGAGGGAATGTGAAAGCCAAATTATGGTACCTGTTAAAGTAGTGGTGTTTAGTTTGAGTTAAAAAGAAATACACACTTTCAATAACAATAACCTTTTAAAAGTGTTGGAAATATGGGATAGTTGAATCATACAATAGTAGAGATGGTTTCTAATTTTTTTTTTTTTTTTTTTGGTAATGATAAAATCGCCAAGAGTCAAAATAAACTTTATTAAACCTGTCAAGGGTCCTGGAGTGAGTGATGGCCTTATTTTCGTGTATACATAAAGTTGTTGGCTGATGGCTTATGTTCAGGACTACAGGGTATAAAAAATACATCTCTTTGGACACTAGAATTGCTTCAGTTCAGAAAGAGTTCTCACTGTGAAGATCCTGTTGAGATAATGTGTATTCCTGTGCTTATGCCTCTTGATGATGTGGTAGGTTGCCTGAAAGTTGGAAATGCCGTTTTTTTTTCTTTCTCTACTTCTTGTGTGTGTGTGTGTTAGGTTTCTTTTTTCCTTTTTTTTTTTTTTTTTTTTTTTGGTAAATGCATATTTTTAAATAATAACGTGTCAGATGAATATACAATGCCCTCTACTATGTTACTAGTTTGGAATGGCCAGGACTGGTGTTTGGTGTTGTTTTGGTGCCACACCCATGCCCCACACCCTTTTCAGCCTTCCCTAAAGGATTCAAAGTAATGGTTCTCAACACAGTGCTCCTTTGAAGCAATTTATGAAGTATCAATTTGGAACAGAGGCTGATTGAGTCTGTTTTTCTGCTTTAATATGGAGCTTTTCTGACTGCATGCAGGACAGTGGTAGAAAACATTCTTTGGGAATCAGTTCTTTACCATTTCCCTGTGTCTTTGCTTTTCATCCTTTAGAAATCAGTAGAACACAGAGGTCAATTGTTCCAGTTCTGAAGACAGTTCTGGGTTCATCATCACTGACTCCTTGTATGACTTTAGCCAAGATCCCTACACCCCCTAAGCTTCAGTTTTCCCCACTGTGAAATGGGGTTACTACCGATCTCACAAGACTGTTGTGAGAATTAAGTGAGATGAAACGTAAGAAGCATTAATTACATGTCTGACATATGGTAAATACTCAAAATATGTCAGCTGTCAGCATTATTATTTCTAGGTGTAGCAACCAGAGGCCAGAACAGTTTAATGAGAATTGCTTGTCAAGAATGAACTCGAGGCCGGGCTCGGTGGCTCAGCCTGTAATCCCAGCACTTTGGGAGGCCGAGGTGAGTGGATTGCCTGAGCCCAAAGGTTCGAGACCTGCCTGGGCAACTTGGCGAGACCTCATCTCTACAATAAATCAAAAATTAGCCGGGCATGGTAGCGCGCACCTGTAGCTCCAGCTACTTGGAAGGCCAAGGCGGAAGGATCGCCGGAGCCCAGCAGGTCGAGGCTGCAGTGGCCGGGAGCAGCCATTGTACTCTAGTCTGGGTGACAGAGTGAGACTCCAACTCAAAAAAAAAAAAGAATGAACTCGCAGAGCAGATCACTGGTGGCAGAAGCAAGGCCTTTCTCAAGTGAGACCATGTATGCTAAATGTCAACCTATTTGACTGGAACAGGAAAAATCCACTCGCTTTCATGATCGGGGACTGACTGCAACTACATCTAACTAGTGTGACATCGTTTTAATAAAGACTGATGTTTGTATTAGGTTAATGCTTCCACTTCTTGGAAGCTAAGCAGCAGCTGCCCAGCTGAATTTCTGTTCCTTTTGAGACACTCGAGTGTATTGTGGGCCTGGCTTTTGCTGGTATTTCCTGCCACTTTATTCTGAAGTCTACATTGCCATTGAAGTCCCCACAGGCTGTGTCTGACTTCAGATTTGTATTGCTATGAGCAAAAAATAGTTATTGAAGTATTTTTCTGAGTCACATCTTTAGTTGTCCCAGGGCACTTAATTTCATGCATTTTGGCAAAGGAATGTAGTCATTCCCAGATACTGTTGTGTTTGCTAAATCACCTGCGTTTTATTAAAACACATACATTTTCTGCGAGACTAATGGGATTGCTTCAAAACTGTGAGTGTGATTCTAAAGAGGTTTTGATGAACTTTGCTCAAAAAAGTAATGCAACACAGAGCTTTCTTTTTCTAATATTTGCCAACTTCTTTGTTTCTCAATATGAAATTGCTGTAAGGACGAAATTCACCTTGGCTCTTAGAGAGCTCCCAGCTCAGCTGGGCCTTATAATAGCTATTTATAGGAATGAATGAGAAGACCTTTCAAATAAAAATTCATAATGCATTTTTAATACTTTCAAAATGAACAGTCCTCCCCTTTCCCTTCCCCCCAATGCCTGGCACTTGAAGCTAAGGAGAAACACCAGAGTATTCTTCCTTAAAATGACAGATGATAGGGCTTTTTTTGTTTGTAGATAGGTATGAGGAACCAACCTCAAAAACAAGGAGAAATTACTTATGCACTTCAAGTGAGAACTGGGAAAATTAGCCAGACAATTCAGAGCAATAAAAACCAACAGAAACAAATAACCAGTAAACATTGTTAGCCGGGCTCAGTGGCTCAGCCTGTAATCCCGCGCCTTTGGGAGGCTGAGGTGAGTGAATTGCCTGAGCCCACGGGTTCAAGACCCGCCTGGGCAGGCAAGACCTCATCTCTACAATAAAATCAAAAAATTAGCCAGGTGTGGTAGCGCGCGCCTGTAATTCCGGCTACTCGGAAGGCTGAGGTGGAAGAATCGCCGGAGCCCAGCAGGTCAAGGCTGCAGTGGCTGGGAGCAGCCACTGCACTCCAGTCTGGGCAACAGAGTGAGACTCCAACTCAAAAAAAAAACAAAACAAAAAAAAAACATTGTTGATTGTTCACTTTCCAACACACATTGAGTATGTTTCTAAACACTGGAAATATAGTTGGGGACAAAAGCAGATAAAAATCCCTGTCCTTGCAGAATGTACTTTCTTGTGGAGGGGACAGACAGTGAACAAGGAAAATAAGTAAAGTATGTGGTGGTTTTCAGTGTTATGGAGAAGACATCATTCAGGAAAGGATAAAAACCAGGTATATTAGGAAAGTAGATGCTAAAATTCTAGATAAGCTGGCTAGAGAAAACTTATTTAGAAGATGTATTTTGAGCAAAAGCCTGAAGAAACTGAGAGCCAGCCATGTGGATAACTGGAAAAGAGTCTTTCAGGTAGAGGGAAGAATAGACAGAAGAGATCCGAGATGGGTACAAGCCTGGTGGGCTTGTCAACCTAGAAAAATAAAGACCTTAATTTATTTGCTTAAAATGACTTGCACAGTTTTTCTTCATCTTTTGGAGCTCTTGATCAGATGTGGCAACAAATATACATAATTTTTCTTTTTTTTTTTTTTGAGTTGGAGTCTCACTCTGTCGCCCAGACTGGAGTGCAGTGGCCGCTCCCAGCCACCGCAGCCTCGACCTGCTGGGCTCCGGCGATCCTTCCGCCTCCGCCTTCCGAGTAGCCGGAATTACAGGCGCGCACTACCACGCCCGGCTAATTTTTTTAAATTTTATTGTAGAGATGAGGTCTCACCTGCCCAGGCGGGTCTCAAACCCGCAGGCTTGGGCAATCCACTCACCTCAGTCTCCCAAAGGCGCAGGATTACAGGCTGAGCCTCCGAGCCCGGCTCATTTTTCAAACACACAATTTCCCCAGAGAGATTGGATTTGAGGGAAGGAAGAGACCAGGAGGAAATTGTGGTTGCACTTTAAACAAGAGGTGACAATGACAGTCTGGATTAGGGAAGTGACAGTGGGATTCAAAAAAGAGATAATGAGAGATGGATTTGACTGGGTTTAGTCACAGGTTTGACTTAGAAATAGGGAGAAGGTGTTGTAGGAAACACACAGGTTTCCAGCTGGGAAGGTGGTAGTTCTGTTTATTAGAGGCCCAACTCTGAGAATCTGTGATTCTAGGATTCCTAACAGGAACAAACTCTACCAGCTAATCATGTTGGCTTGGTGGGCCTGCCTTATAGAACTACAGAAGTTCTGGAATGCAGACAGGTTAGGACCTTGGACAGTTATTTCTTTTTTTTTTGAGTTGGAGTCTCGCTCTGTCACCCAGACTGGAGTGCAGTGGCCACTCCTGGCCACCACAGCCTTGACCTGCTGGGCTCTGGTGATCCTTCCGCCTCAGCCTTCCGAGTAGTCGGAATTACAGGCATGCGCTACCACACCTGGCTGATTTTTTAATTTATTGTAGAGATGAGGTCTCGCCAAGTTGCCCAGGCAGGTCTCGAACCTGCGAGTCAGGCAATCTACTCACCTCAGCCTCCCAAAGGTGCAGGATTACAGGCTGAGCCACTGAGCCTAGCTGGTTATTTCATTCAGATACAGAGCCTAGGCTCTATTTGCTCTGCTAAAATTATACACCTGAAAAAAAGAAGTGTCACTGTATTTCTAAATCTTCTCTTTGGTTAGGGATGGTTAAGGAACACTTCACATTTATTCATTCCGAAGTCTTTTAGTTGAGAGATCTTCTGATGGTCAGCGTACCTTATCAGGTTCTTGAGAGTTCTCTTTGACAGCCCTTTTCCCATTTACCCCTAAAATATGAGGATCTTGAAGTGCTCGTTTCCCTTCTCACACCTTCTCTCTCTGCACATCCTCATCCACTCTCGTGACCTCATCTGAATTTCGAATCTAGACCCCAACTCTTTGCCATTTTCCACACATGGATGTCCCATGCGCCTCTGATTTGATTTGTCTGAAAATAACCCAACATCTCTCTCCTTACACTTATTTCTTCGTCAGCATGTATCGGCTTGGCTGAAGACAAAATCTCACCCTTCATGCTGAAATGCCAACAGCCTTCATAAGTTCTTTTTCTCTACACTTCCCTCCTGTCTTCCTTTGAGATAGTGAAAGGTGGGAACGACCAGACTAGGCCCTGGATCAGCCAGATCTGGCTTCGCTTCTGGCTCAACCATTTCCCAACCATGCTACCTACCTTGGGCTGCATTTGAAATAGGAATAAAAACACTTAACACCTAGGATTTCTGTGAGCTTCACATGAAATACAGCAAGTGAAGCATTTACCTTGTGCCTGGCATGTAGTAAGTGCTCAAAAAAGAGCTGGCATTGTGATAGACTGACTCTATTGCTCTCTCTCGTCTATTGTGATTGCCTCCTAATAAGCCTCCCTGGCCTCTATTACCAGCAAATTATTTCACTGTTAACATAAGCTTTTTAAAACACAGGCTTGGCCGGGCTCGGTGGCTCAGCCTGTAATCCTAGCACTTTGGGAGGCCAAGGCAAGTGGATTGCCTGAGGCTGGGGGTTAGATCGGCCTGGTTAACATGGCGAGACCTCAATTCTAAAATAAATAAAAAATTAGCTGGGCATGGTAGCGTGGGCCCGTAATTCTGGCTACTTGGAAGGCTGAGGCAGGGACGGATCGCTGGGGTGGCTGTGAGCGTGCCACTGCACTCCAGCCTGGGTGGCAGAGTGAGACTCCACTTCAAAAAATAAATAAATAAATAAAACACAACCTCGCGACTACCCTTTTCTTACTCAAAACTTCCATTGCATAGATAAATGCCTTAGAATTCATCTGGCCTTGGGAATTTTTTATTTTATTTTTTTGAGAAGGCGGTCAGAGATCATTTATGGTGTGTAAATCTATACTCCACAATTTATCAGTCTTCTCCACTACCAAGTCCTTCACCACCAAATTACTCACCCTTACAGGCATTCACATACCCTCATTCACACACACCCACATTCACACACACTCCCTTCTGGCCTCTTCTACTTCTGGTCCGTTACTCCAGTTCCTCTGTCCTCAAAGACGCTTCCCACCGTATTTGCCCGTGGAAACCCAGCTCTTGTTCTCATAGCTGACAGCCTCCTGCTTCTCCAAAAGAAACACAAAAAGTTTCCAAGTTTCTCTGGTTGGAACCATTTCAATGCCTTGTCCTTTCTTACTATACAGCCATTTGCTCTTCTTTCCAGATGCCCCGGCACAGTGAACCCAATACCCCTAAAGCCAGGGTGCTCTAGGATTCAGGGAGTAGTGCGGGACTTGGCGCGTAATAATCTCTCAATTCAACTGTTTGTAGGATTCAGTTAGGAAGATTTCAGGATTTAAGCATTGTCCACGTGCTGCTCCCTGGTTCACAGTTTGCTCTACAACTGAGTTTGAGAATCGCATTTGCATTGTCATCTGGTTTACAAATTTCCAGCGAGCGAGATGTGCCCCACCTTTGTGTCACTACACCTCACATTTAGCTCCCACCGGTGAGCCTTTGCAGTGAGAGTTGCTGCCTGACAGTGTAGACCAGAGATTGAAAACTGGTTCAACCCGTTTGGCTAGATAAAAATAATGGAATTAGGGGTGGAGTGAATGTGGAAATGGATTGGCTTGTCAAGAGTCACAGGTTTCTGAGGCCCACCTTTGTCCTGGTCAATATGTTAACCAATGATTGGGAAGAAGATTTAGATGCATGGAATGCTGTGGACTGATCTGACATACTGTTAAGTACTGTGATGACATGGGTTTAAGTAAGTCAGACAAGCCGGGCTCGGTGGCTCAGCCTAGAATCCCGCGCCTTTGGGAGGCTGAGGTGAGTGGATTGCCTGAGCCCGCGGGTTCGAGACCCGCCTGGGCAGCGAGACCTCATCTCTACAATAAATCAAAAAATCAGCCGGGCGTGGTAGCACGCGCCTGTAATTCCGGCTACTCAGAAGGCTGAGGCTGCGGTGGCCGGGAGCGGCCACTGCACTCCAGTCTGGGCGACAGAGTGAGACTCCAACTCAAAAAAAAAAAAAAAAAAAAGAAAGTCAGACAGCTGTTTCTTTTCTTTTCTTTTTTATATTTGATAGCAGCTTTTTTTTATTGGTTACAAAACCTAAGTCCATATACAAAATTAGGAACACATTTAGATGCCTCTTTTGAAAGAATGTTTTAGTCTTTAACTGAGTTAAAAAAATAAAAATAAAAACAATGCAATTTTAAACACTGTTTTGAAAACTTGGCCAGTCTCGGTGGCTCAGCCTGTAATCCCAGCACTTTGGGAGGCCGAGGCGAGTGGATTGGCTGAGCCCGCGGGTTCGTGACCCACCTGGGCAACTTGGCGAGACCTCGTCTCCACAATAAATCAAAAACTAACCGGGCGTTGTAGCATGCGCCTGTAGTTCCAGCAACCTGGAAGGCTGAGGCAGAAGGATCACCGGAGCCCAGCAGGTGGAGGCTGGGGTGGCCGGGAGCGTGCCACTGCACTCCAGTTTGGGCAACTGAGTGAAACTCCAACTCAAAAAAAAAGAAAACTTAAAAGTGCAGCAATATACCTAGTTTCCTTTATCTACGAAATGGTGCAGTTCCAATTCAAAACTGGTAAGGTCACAACAAATTTAATCAAGCAAATGCATACATATGTCTGCACTACTTGATGCTAATGTTCACTTAAATGTTTTTTTGTTTGTTTATTTGTTTGTTTGTTTGTTTGTTTTTGAGTTGGAGTCTCACTCTGTCGCCCAGACTG
>NW_007231404.1:8829-11488 GCF_000164805.1 Carlito syrichta | reverse complement strand
CGACCTGCTGGGCTCCGGCGATCCTTCCGCCTCAGCCTTCCAAGTAGCGGGAACTACAGGTGCGCACTATCACGCCCGGCTAATTTTTTTGATTTATTGTAGAGATGAGGTCTCGCCTGGCCAGGTGGGTCTCGAACCCGCGGGCTCAGGAAATCCACTCACCTCGGCCACCGCTGCCTCGACCTGCTGGGCTCCGGCGATCCTTCCGCCTCAGCCTTCCGAGTAGCCGGAATTACAGGCGCGTGCTACCACACCTGGCTAATTTTTGATTTATTGTAGAGATGAGGTCTCGCTACCCAGGCGGGTCTCGAACCCGCGGGCTCGGGCAATCCACTCACCTCAGCCTCCCAAAGGCACGGGATTACAGGCTGAGCCACCGAGCCCGGCTGTTATTCCTACTTTTTAATGAACACCACACAGTTTCAAAAATTTAGACTATAGTGTCCGAACAGGATATAGTTACTATATGAAGCTTTAACTCAAAATTTGGATAAAGGAAAAAAAGGGACAATGAACTTCAACTCAATTTTATGTGCACAAGAGTTGAAAAATCTGAGCCACCTTAAAGAGAAATTAATTCTAAAATTTATAAAACCTATAAATAATCAGAGGCCAAACCACTATATTAAAACAGATTCTCTAGCAAGTAAAAATCTTGAAGTTTAAACATATGCTTGTATCCACTTTAGATACAAGACAAAAACTCACTCTTTAAAGTGGCTCCACATTGGCAGATACATATATTTGTAATGAACCCACACCTGCTATGTGTTGTTTATCAGGGAAAACACCCCAGCTGATTCACAAGGCTCTGATGGCATCTGTCTCATCTTCATCACAGTAAATACCCCATTGGCTAACTAAATTAGTTCGGATTTTCTATTCTTTCACATCAATGCACTGGGAAATTATACCCAGTAAACAAGAGCAACAAAATCATTTTTGTGGCAGCCCAATTTAGTTTAAAAATTTAAATCCCTATTCTTTCATTAACAACTGGGTCAGATAATTTGCCAAAAGCAATGACTTTACACAGTAATACCAGATTTTGGAGAATTACTTCAAGATCAGGTTTGTGTTAAATAAACTGCAGATTACTCCTCTACACAGATCCCTGTCTGAATCTTTTATTTATTTATTTGAGTTGGAGTCTCACTCGGTCGCCCAGACTGGAGTGCAGTGGCCGCTCCCGGCCACCACAGCCTCGACCTGGGGGGCTCCGGCGATCCTTCCGCCTCAGCCTTCCGAGTAGCCGGAATTACAGGCACGCGCTACCACGCCCAGCTGATTTTTTGATTTATTGTAGAGATGAGGTCTCGCTGCCCAGGCGGGTCTCGAACCCGCGGGCTCAGGCGATCCACTCACCTCAGCCTCCCAAAGGCGGGGGATTACAGGCTGAGCCACTGAGCCCGGAGTCTGAATCTTTTAATATGTGAAGACGTTTTTAGAGCAGGGTCTGAATTAAATTTCCCAACACTCAAAGAATGAAGTCTTATGACACTTCTAAATAGTTGCTGGTTTTTTGCCAACCACATTATCAAAAACACTGGTTACTAGGTAAAAGATATTTTAAGACTAAATTACAGTAAACACGAAAGATCCACAGTTTAAACCCAATATAAATCAACCATATCCGATTATCAAACTAAAACAAAAAATATTAACTCCGAAAGCGGAAAGCAAGATTTTTTTTTTAAACATTACCAACAGGTATTTTAGATCTTTGCAGTTTTTGTGTTTTTCACTATTTTTCCTTTATAGTCAGGGACTCTTGCTTTCAACTTAAACAGAAGTTCAAGTCCGTAACAGATTGCAGCTCAGGTAAATACCATGCACATCATTTGCTTACTTCAAAACAGCAGGAACACACAGGCTGAAGTGAGTGGTCCAATAGGGCTTGCTGTTCTCAAAAATTAGGTATAACGACAAAAGCATTACCATCCGTATCTAAGGTTCTTCCTCCAACCCTGGCTTCTGAGGCAGATAAACCCATCAATTACTGGTCGACGAAATGACAGTTTTGAAAAAACTCATCTGTGTAAGCAATAACCAGGTTTCTTGTTTTTAAGTCACTTTTGTTGTGTCAGTTCCACCAATGAAAACTGTACTCTGAAATCTATTCGTCCACATAAAGAACGTGAAGACATGTTTGTGGAGGGCAGTGACAGAGGCTCAGAGCCCCCCGCACCTCTTTAGCGTTCCCGTGTGTACATGCATCCTGCCAACGTCTGGATCCGGGGTGCGTTTGCCCAAGGAGTGTCAGTGGCCAGCTGACATGCCACCACCAGGGAAGACCCTACGCCGGAGACCGCAGTTGTCAGCGGGCGGCGCCAGGGCACAGGGGAAAACAGGGAGGCTGAGACTGCGAAGGGGAGTTCGAAAACAGCTCGGGAAGTCGGGCGCAGGCGTTCGCCGTCCGTGTCACGGTGGCTCCGGGCAGCCGCCAAGCGACTGAGCCATGGCTTGCTTCGGAGGCGTCGGATCGAAGAGGCACGTGTGCTTCCGAGCCTGGTGTCGCGGCTGCTGCTCTTCTCGCTGGGCGGCCGTCGGGTGGAGCCTCAGATGGAGTGCGGAAAAGACTGCATTCAGGTGGACTGAAAAGTCACATTCTTTTGTGTGAAGGCGGGCTGTTGGGCCTCGCCTCCGCGGTAAGCCAGGA
>NW_007231404.1:0-8809 GCF_000164805.1 Carlito syrichta | reverse complement strand
CGCCGACAGCCGCCCGCGGCCGCTTGCAAGCGAACGCCCGCTGGGCACTCTCCCTCCGACTCGGGGCGAGGGAGACGGCTGGGAGACTGCTTCGGTGCGCACCCGCCCCCGATCACTTACGGGGGACCACCGGAGTCTGCTCCCTGCGCCCACAGAAGCCCCCCGGAATGGAACACAGGAGACGCCGGTAACGCTCGGTCCCGAAGGCCCGCCTGATCTCGAGCTCACACCCGAAGCTGTGAGACCTCAAGGCTGCGCCCGGACGGGGCTGCTGACCCTGCGCCGAGGAGGGCCTTCGCAAACCGCGGCGAGGAACAGCCCGTGCCGGTCTCCTTCGGGGACTTCTTGCCGCGGGAATGGCAGGAGAGACCACAAAACAGTGGCAGTGGTGCTCCTTAACGATAGTCGCTGCATTGTCCCTGGTAGGTGCTCGTATAAAACAATGACACTTGAGACCATAAGGACGTGAGTGTTGATTTCCACGACAGCTGCAAGAAAGATGATTAACAATTGGCTTTTACTGAAATCGAGTTTGGTATAAAAGAAAAATCAAAAGTTCAATTGAAGCCTCGGTGTCTTTATTCCGCAGTCCCGTCTTGGAAAAGCCACAAACCACAGTGTTTTTATTTGCTTCACCTTTTCGCAAGTTTCCGCCTGAGATCTTTGTCTCTGACCCCTAACAAAGCCTGCTTCCTGGTGAAGACAACAGGGAACATGAGATGCAGACCTTTGATGGGGCTTCCGGGGGCTTTCCAATTAAATTTCCTGTGAGTAAGCTGATTGTGTCTATAGCAAACAGAGTTTGTTTGCATATTGTTTTGTTACACCTTTAAAGCCCCGCCATCCCGGGTAGGGTGAACCTTGCGTGTCTGCCTGTAGTCACAACACTGAAGACGCCCCGATGACAGCTGGGAGCCGTGAGAACCAGATCTAGGAAAAGTTCTCTGACTTCACTAGCTGTCATTGGTCACCAAGCAGGGAGAGCTTAGGCATTGAGTAGGGCTAATCAGTACAGAGATGCAAGCTAAGCATGCCACATACTGATGATGAGAAAGAGGAATGAGGAACCATGGAAGAAGAAAAATCTGGAAGGCTGGAGAGGCCGGTGGGAAGAGGTTCAAGAAACAGAAGAGCAAGTTGCTGTCGGCAGAGGGTGGATATGAAATAGGGGCCTGGAGTAAAGAATCGGTTGTCTACCGAGCTTTTATGTATGTATGTTTATCATCTCTTTTCTATGTGACATGCAGTGCAAACATATCCAGCTCCCGTGAAATATTCTGTGTATCTAAGACCCCACTTGCGCATGTGGGAGTGGATTCCGGGACGTGCTGGCCCTTGCTTCAGGGCAGCTGCTCGGTCACATGTGGGCTGCACAGCTAGGGTTGACCGCACGTGTGCCCTGATTTGTACGGGAGAAGTTCTGTAGCTGGGATTCATGTATTGCCCTGCATTAATTGTTGGAAAGTGCTTACTTTCACTTTCAAAAATGTTTTTGCTTGGAGGCTAAATGATAACACCACACAAAATAGATTTCATCTGGCTGCGTTTTGAAGACCAGGCAAATTCTATCCTTAAATTGCCTACTTATCTCTACCCTGAGATTGTGGGCTCCCTGAGGGATATAGGACTTCACCTTCCTTAATTCATTCAACACTATGTGAATGTGTTAGATGCTGAGATCCAATGAAGAAGACACGGTCTCTGCACCCCAGGATCTTACAATATGGGTGGGGAAGGCTGATATGTAACCAAGCAAGTATGAATCAGAAAGAACAACTCACAATAGGGATCTTCAACCTCGACACTCTGGACATTTTGGACTGTGCTTCGTGGGATATTTAGCATTATTCCTGGTCTCTCCCACTAGAAGCCAGTAGCACCTTCTCCAGTAGTGATGACCAAAAATGTCTCCAGAAAGTGCCAGATTCCACACCTCACCACTCACCCCCTTGCCACCCTTGAGAACCACTCTTAAAAGTCTAAAGCAAAGGCATCATGGAATGAGCACTTACCCCATGCTGGGGTGGATTTTTTTTATTAATCCTTCACACTCAATACCTATTCCATGCTTCAGATGGGTGAATAAAATGCATAATAATCATGCTATTCTTCAGGATTCTTGTAATGAAGTCTAGCAAACTAGGGAAAAGTTTTAAAGTGTGGGCCTTAGGCAAAATTTAGGAAATGAATTTCACTCTCAATCATCGGCCCCAACATTGTTTCCAGAAACACCCTCTGTAACCCCAAAGGGGCTTGCTCTCCAAATATCACTGGGCAGGTTTTTGACTAGTTATTTTCCAGTTAATAAACACTGACTGTCAAGCACTTTGGCAAATACCAGGTGCCTGTAAATGCTAAATAGTCATTATAAAGCCACATAAATATTTTAGATTCCATAATTCCCGGTGGGGAAATAAGAGAGCCCACCAGAATTAAGAAGAAGAAGAAGAAGAAGAAGAAAAAAAAAAACCCTGACATTCAGCTAATGGCTTTTACCCACCAATGAACCCACCTGGTAGCTGGAAACATAGTATGTCTTTGAAGTAAATGTTTTTTTGCAAAAGGTCATTGAATCTGTCTCAATTTGGTGGAGTCATCCTGTCCTCAAGTCAGCTATTATTTTGATTTAAATGAAGACAAGAAAATTCTCAGCACAGCCCACTTATTCCTTTTACACATTCTCTGTCCTAAACCAGACTGATACAGCACAATGGGATGGCAGAGCCGACTGGCGAGATGAACCTGAGTCACATGATGGTTTCTCTTGGGCATAATGAAGGTTTCCATGAACGAGTTGTGTGGTTTAGGCAAGTGATAACGTCTCTGGGTTTCTCTTGGTAAAATAGCACAGAAAGTAATGATTTCAAAGCTGCGCTCAGCATTCACTCGGATTCTTTTATTTATAGTTGCACATCCTTAAAAACTCATGAAATTGAGGAGTTCACAGCATTAATTTTTATTTTGGAAGTGGGAGGAAATGGCATACAAAAACTCAGCCTCTCAACAGTACTGACAGGGTTCGTTCATGAGTCTGACGAAACCTTGCAGAGCAGAGTTCTGGGGTTGGCAGCCACATAGAATGGATGGACAGGCACTGCCTGCTCAGTCTGAGTTAATTCCCAACTCTTTCCTCACCTGTGTTGCCTGCTATGATGCTCTTTTGATGGAAACGTGACCCAACTAGTAGGCCTGGCAGCAGTATAGCACTGTGGTGAAGAGCATGTCTCTGGATCGCACACTCTGTGACGCACTGTACATGTTACTTAACCTCTGTAAATCTGATTCGACATCTGAAAAATGGGAATCACAGCAACTGCCTTCAAAGTATTTGGAGAATTAAACTAGACAACTTCTGTTTTATTTAATTCTTGGCTTTGTGGATAGTTCTCAAGAGTAAATAGCTCAAAGGCAACTAAACTCTTTTTTCCCTAGCCTCAATTACAATTGTTCCAAGTTCTATTTCTATTGTAATAATTTCATTTTTTTGGTCTTGCAAATTTTAGATTGTTAATCATCTACATACTTTTCTGACCATAAGTGTGGCTAGTCAATTGGCTAGTGGACTAATAGGCCACAAATAGAAAACTCCTTGCAATTCAGGCTATTTACTGAGACAGCATCTAAATTGTTAGATTTTTCTTAAACATTTCAGAACAACGTGGAGGACAGAGTCTAAGTTGCAGGTATCAGATAGGTGCTGAAATGAAAATGAGATCACACTTTGGCCACGCACTCAAGTATTTTTTCAATAACCATGTCCCTCATAAGGGATTCAAGCCAATTTGACCTAGGATCACCGCCTACATGTTCCCAGGGAAAACTCTGAAGCACTTCCTTGCATGAATCTATACCTCTGCTTAGGGTTCTGCTAATAAGCATTGAAAATGAAGACGCCCAGCCAGGAGAAAGGGCTAAGAGAGCTGCAAAAATTCCAAACTCTGAACTTTACGCTGACTATTTAAATGTCTAATGAACCATGGGTATTAGAACAAGGCATTTTAAACTGCTGAGAGCCCAGGGAAGCTAAAGCTATGTGTGTGTCTGCTTGTTCTGGATTCAAAGAAATAAGTGTAGTAAACAGTAAGGCTATTTTCCCATCCTAGGGAACGGGGTGGGGAAGATCTCACTCCATTGGAAAAAAATGATAGGAAGAGGGTGAAAATCTGAGACTAGTTTTTCATTGGATGCCCCGATCAAGCGTTCCAAGGTTCTTCTTGTTATACCCTTGTGTTCTTCACACTGTTCTACTAGTTTCAGACTTGCCAGCTGGTGAGGAACTCAAGCTCCGGTTTCTGGAGCCAGGCTGGTGGGTTTAATACAGTCATGCTCTTCCCCTTCTTCTCTAATGCACGAGATCTGAGTACCACGGTGGCAGTGGGACAGCCAGAAAGTGGCAAACGGGGCAATGGGGGTTGGCGCAAAGTTCCATAATAAGACAATCACATTTGTCTGTAATGACAGTGGCTTATGCTGAGTTTGGAGGCTCAGAGGAAAAAAAAATAGAAAAGAGTATTTGATATTAATAGTGCAAAAGAAGCCTCCCAAAGCATTTCTCAAGATGAGAAAGTCGATAGAGTTTGTATAAATCCCCTTGTTATAACCAAATGTCTGAGACTGGGGAATTTATAAAGAACAGAAATTTATTTTCTTGTAGTTCTGGAGGCTCCAGTAGGTTTGAGTGTCAGGTTAGGGCTGCTCTCTGTTTCCAAGAGGGTATGATGTTGCTGTGTCCTGTGGAGGGGAGGAATGCTGTGTCCTCACAGAGTGGGAAGAGGAAAGGCGAAGGAGCAGAATGCTTCACAAAGACTCTCTGAGAAGGGCCTTAATCCCATCCGTGAGGAAGGGGTTCTCACGGCCTGACTGCCTCTTAAAGACCCTACCTCTTAGTACTACTGCATTGGCAACACATGGATCTTGGAAGGGATAAATTCAAATCATAGCGTTTCACCTCTGGCCCCACAAAGTTCACGTGTTGCCCATGTGATGTGCCTTTCACTAGAGAACTGAACCTTCCGGAGCCTTGATCCTGGACTCTCCAGTCTCCAGAGCTGTGAGAAAATCAATTTCTGCTTTGTATAAATCACCCAGTCTCCGACGTGCCGCTGTAGCAGCACAAATGAACTAAAGCAAGGAGTGGGGCTTTGGTGGCAAAACCATCACTCCCTGCCTCCTCATGACTTCTAGTTAAGAAAGGGAGCTAAGTTTCCTCTGGGTATGCCAGGCCATGGAGTGGACACATTTCACATTTCATTTTGTTTTACATGAAAAAAAAAGAAACACACAGAAAAGACATATTTGAGGCTTTGCCAAGTTTCTGCTAGGTCCTGATTTTCTAACTGAATGATGAGTTTCCTGGAAGGAGGGGAAATCTAACAAAAATGGATGGGTTTGGAACAGACATTTTCCACCAGCCATCTGAAAGCACTGGTCCCAAAAAGGGATGGTAAGAGCTGTGGAAGAATCACACAAATTCTTTAAGCAGTTCACTGCCTTTATTAAGGCCATTGGACTATAGCTCAGCTCTTTGTTTAACTAGCTAATTGGAGAAAAGTGGTACCAAATACGGTGGGAATTAACCTTCATTTAAATTGTAATTAAGAATTCAATTAACCTTCATTTAAATTGTAATTAAGAATTCACGAGGGCTGAGTGGGGTAAGGGACCTGGAGGAGGGCGGTGACTGACGCACCCTCCCTCCGGGGCTTTTTTTCAACTTGTCCACCCCGCTGGCCCAGTTCCGGGAGGACATCACGTGGAGGTGGCCCCAGGAAATTTGTGCCTCACCCCGGCTGTTTCCAGATAACCCATGAGAAGGACAGGTGAAGCAAGGGCTGCTGGGGGATTGCTGGTTCTTGTGTGCGTGTGCTGCGCTGCAGAGGAGCAGGAACCTCCTGGACCAGGTTGTTCCTCCGGGACAGCCGAGCTGGTCCGACCAGGCGTACCGGGGCTCCTTCACCTGTCGCATTTGGCAGTGTGGACACTGGGTGGAGGTGACCACAGATGACCGCCTGCCATGTCTTGCAGGGAGACTCTGCTTTTCCCGCTGCCAGGGGGAGGATGTGTTCTGGCTTCCTTTACTGGAGAAGGTCTATGCCAAGTACGTGTGCTGGGGCCAAAGGGCTGCCCTGGAAGGCGCAGCTCTACTTGCTTTGGCTGCAGAACGCTTTTCGGTTCTGGGGTCTGGCAGCCCGTTTTGTTGGGGGGCTGGTCAGGTGCAGAAATTCTGCTCTTGGACCTGTGGCTCACTGCCTTCCCCTGCCCCCTCTTTTTCCTTCTTTCATTTCAAAGTCGAGCATGGAGTCATCACTTCCACAAGGAGAGGATGTGTGTCATCTTCCTTTTAGTTTTCTCAGACCCAACGAGAAATCATATGCTTTTGTGTATTTCTTTTTGAACATTCGGGAGAGGTAGTGTCTCGAATGTTCAAAATTGGGGAGGAACTAGGCCACCCAGGTCCACCAGCACTTGGTTATTGTGAACCTGACTCAGAGACCAAGACTTTACCATGAGCCTTAACTAAGTAGTCTTCCTCTTAGAATGCCTCTTGCTAAGGGAGGCTGAGCCAGTAGACAGGCATGTGAGCAGAGAGATTTAGGAAGGCTGGTTGGTGATGTCAGCGTTCAGTGAGTCCCTCCATCCCGTGGGCTAATTTGAGCTTGAAAGATAGGGGCGTGGGCATTCATAGCCTTTGCACCGTCCTACCACAAACCGGTGCCCACATGAGAGGCAGGAAAGAGTCTGAATGTGGGCAGAGGACATCAGGGTATTCATGGGACACTGTGGACGAAGGTGTTTGAAGACGAGGCCGAATCTAGACTTGGTGAAGATGAAGAGAGGGGAAGAAGGCAAAGAGAGGGGAATCAAGAGGCACAGTGGAAGTGTGGATCAGAGGATTTGCGAGTGTTGTAGGGGCAGGACAGGAGTGTGGCAGGCAGCCATGCCAGTGCCAGAAGCCCACTCCATTGTGATTGTGTGCCCTAGGGTCTATGGGTCCTATGGGCACCTGTGGGCAGGTCAAGTGGAGGATGCCCTGGTGGACCTAACTGGTGGCTTGGCAGAAAGGTGGAATCTGAAGAACTTGGCAGCGACCAATGACCAGCAGGGCCCACCTGGCAGCTTGGAGCGCAGGACTTGTCGGCAGCTACTCCACCTGAAGGACCGGTGTCCGATCAGCTGCTCGGGGCTCAGCCCCAGAGCAGGTAAGGCCTGTGGCCAGCGAAGTGAGGCTGCAGGACGTCTGCCCCTCACAGACTGGCCTCAGGCACACAGTAACTTTTTATGTAACTGTTTAGCCCTGTTAGGACTAAGTAGGAAGAAGGAAATTCGTCCTCAAGGGTAGTGTCCTGGGTTTGTGACCTTCCCTACTGTCCTCCTTCTGCAGAGGGAGGTGATCCTTCTTTCCCTTGACCAATCCTTTCAGCTACCCTGAGGAAGGAACCCATGTGGTGGTCACTGTCACGCAGAGGTGTTATAGGAGGCAAGTTGCCCAAGTTGAAGCCCATTGCATGTGCCATTCTTGGCTAGCTGGCAACCTGGCTCAACCAAAACCCACTTTAATTGCAGTGAGATGGATGCTCATTAAAGAAAGTTTGTTTACAGGAAAAAAAAAAGAATTCACTAATAATATTTTTAAAGGCTGGAAAAAAGTGGAGGATGTGAAAGCAGTCAAGAAGTCTAGATGGTGTACTGGGAAAATTTTAAATGGATTGATTTATTTGGCTTTATCTGTGGTGCCAATTCTGAGAAAAATGTATTTGTGGATGCAAAATCTATAGCAGTTTAGATTAAGAGGTCATTTAAGTATAAGTCCATACCCTTTTATATTGTCCACACTTCTTGTTTCAGAGTGAGAAGGTAGAATACACACACACACACACACACACACACACATACACACACACACACACACACTCAGAGACACACACACACATCCATAAGCCAGAGTGTTGGCTTCTGACAGACATGCCTATGACTAGCAAGATACATCCTCTTGGAGCTTCAAACGATTTTTTTTTTTAGCATCAGATACACTGTACCTGCGGCAGAACTTCAAAAACAATATCCTCCATTCTTCGTATTTACCAACCTCCAGATGCTCTGAAATTGTCTCTACAATAAGTCCATGCCACCGGAACCTGGCCAGGGAGTACCCCTGTTTCTAGGTGAAATCACACTTTCTCCTCTAGGTCACCAATGCCCATCTACAAACCTCTAGCAGGTCATCTGTAGGAGAGTTGTAATGATTCAGTAATTTTCCTTGGCAGACTGAATGCTTTTAATTCACCCACAAATACATGTTGCTTGGCCTATTGAAGATAATTATTACATATTAAAATGAAATATACTTAGACATACAATAGAACTGACATGAGAGAGGAGAGAGAGAAGAAAGGGAGAAAAGAAGGCAGGAGAATGGGAAGAACAAGAGGGGGGAGAGGGAAGGGAAGGAGAGAGAGAGATTTCTCAGCAATTTGCATAACTCAGGGACTGCAGAGTCGGAACTCAGATAAAGATGCACCTGATAGTTAGGAAACAGAGTTTGATTCTCTGAGCATTCAGCCTCCCATTTTCTCCCTTGGTGGTGGCCTCAGCCTGTACTTCAAAACCTTGTTTTGTTTTGTGGAGATTAAAATTCTGCTTCCCAGTCATCTACTAGAGGAGAGTTCAAGTGACGGGGTGGCTCAGTCTGGCGATTGTGATCTTAGAAGTAGCTTTGAGTCAAGCTCCATCCCTAGGGACTTGGGAGAGAAGGACGTGCTGGGGAAGAGGGACTGGCAGAAGGTGAGGGCTGCAGTCAACCAAAGGAAGG
>NW_007231403.1:0-26324 GCF_000164805.1 Carlito syrichta | reverse complement strand
AGCCTGTAATCCCGCGCCTTTGGGAGGCTGAGGTGAGTGGAATGCCTGAGTCCGCGGGTTTGAGACCCGCCTGGGTGGCAAGACCTCATATCTACAATTAATCAAAAAATCAGCCGGGCGTGGTAGCGCATGACTGTAATTCCGGCTACTTGGAAGGCTGAGGCGGAAGGATCACCAGAGCCCAGCCGGTCGAGGCTGCGGTGCCCGGGAGCAGCCACTGCACTCCAGTCTGGGCGACAGAGTGAGACTCCAATTCAAAAAAAAAAAAAGTCACTTGAAGTAGCTTTTGCAAACATGTTTATTAAGAAGTCCTTATCACCCATGGAGGGAAGGAAAGGAAGCAGGAGTGGGAAGAGGGAGACATCGAGGGTATTGCAGGTGCAACTGCAGCCTTGGAGACCTCATGGGGAGCTCTGGTACCAAAATGACACTTCATAAGTATCCCAAATGGGGCAGAGATGGGCAGAACTTTACAGAAACAAACGTAGAACACTGAATCTCTTCTAAATGATCTAAAAGGAGTCTTCCCTTGAGGAAGGTGGGTTCAGACGTCCCTGAATGGCTAAAGCAAAGGCTAATTGCTGACATCCTCCCATCATTGTATGCAACAGATGTTACATTAAAGGGGTATCTGGGTAGCCCTTCACAGTATCCACCACAGGAGGTCTGACGTAGACCTCAAGGGACTACCTTTTTGTAGTCCCTTGAAGTCTACGTAACAAACTCTTAAAGAAGGATCTAAGTTCAACCTTCCCTTCTCTAATTCTCTAATTCTCTGGAGTCTGTGAATATGTTCCTTTACATGGTAAAGGAGGTTTTGCAAATTCTGTTATTTGAGATTATCTGAGTTTTCAAGGACTTATTTGAGGAGTGTGAAAGTCAAAGAAGATGATATAGTGATGGAAGCAGAAGTAAAAAAAAAGAGATTATTTACTGGTTTTAAAGATGGAGAAAGGAACCACAGGCCAAGAAATGTGAGTGGTTTCTAGAAGCAGACAAGACAAGAAAATTTATGCTTTTCTAGAACTTCCAGAAGAAACACAGACCCGTTGACACTGTGCCTTTAGATTTCAGACCTCTGAAACCATAAACCTGTCTTGTTTTAAGCCACTACATTTGTGGTAATATGCTGTAGTAGTAATAGGAAACTAATATAGCAACCTCAAGTCATAATATAAAACAAGTAATAGATGCCTAACCATCTACCCTAATTCAGACCTTTATTTATTAAACCCTTTGTGATGTTGACATGCATTGACTTGATTGATACTACATTTATAATTCATTTTCTTGGGAATGTTGTTATGGGATCAGCTATCATGTAAGTTTACTTTTAACCGGTGTTTCTTCTGACACATTAATAAACAAGCTCTTAAAGAAGGATCTAAGTTCAACCTTCCCTTCTCTAATTCTTCTTTATAGTACATAAAATCAGATCATGCTTTTCAGGTGTGAATGGGAAAGAAAGTAGCATAGTAGCTAAAGAGACAAACCTTGAAGTTGGATTCACTGTTTAGCTGTATGAACTTGGATAAGTAATTTATCCTTCCAATACCATAGTGTCTTCACCTGTAAAGTGAAGTTAGTCATGTGCAATTTAGGGATTACAGTGCAATTACTTGGGTCTTGACTCACTGAATGTGCTCAATACATCTTTGCTGTTGTTAAAATACACGTATGCATTAAAATAGCCCTTTCTGGCAATAATATGAGGCTTGGCCACCTCTTGGTGTTTGTTGAGAATCACTGATCCAGATTCGTTTGTATTTTCATGCAGGATATCAAGCAATCATGGTGAATAAACAATGAATGATTGGACCACCTCATTCATATGGAAATGCTGGGATTTGAGAAAAATGCTCTAATTTTCTGAAAATCAAATTGGGAGCATAGCCCTTTTATGAGTTTTAAACAAATATCAACACGTCTTTTCAGATACTAGCTTTATAATAATAATGCCTGGGATTTAAGAATTGCAAATTTTCCTCATTGTTAATATGAATTGTTTTTTTTAATTGTTAAGAGAGACAGAGTAATGTAGTGGTTAAAAATAGGACTGGGGACTGGATATTTGCATTTGAAGTTCAGATTCAGATTCATTACCTACCACTGAGAGATCCTAGGCCAAATATACAAACTTCAGGAGCCTCTGTTTTTTTTCATCTGTAATATGAGAACAAGAACAACACATACCCCACAAGATGGTTAATGGGATTAAATGATGCCCTTTGCAAGGAGTCTTCCACATGGTGACAGCCTTACAGATGTGACTCATTATTTAGTGATTATCAAATTCTTTCCTTAATTAAAAAAAATAAAAGAGTTCCTCACCAGCACCATTGGCTCTACTTCTTATCGGAGTGGAAGAGGCCTCTTGGTAAAGATCATTCACATGTTACACCTTTGTGAATTTTCTCTCTCACTCTCCCATTCTGTTCCCCAAACCTATTCCCTAGTTTTTCCATGCACCAGGCCACTCCCTACCACTATGGCTTTGCCATACTGCTTCTGCCAGGAGGACTCTTTCTCTGTTTTGTTTTTGGGAGAATCTTACCCTTTGTGATCCCACTCAGGCATTGTGTCAATGAGAGGCTTTTTTGATCTCTTTCCCACCCCAGGGAAGAGTTCATTACTCCATTTACTGGACTGCCTTTGTGCCTCCCCATTCTTCCTGTCTTGTTGTTACCTCGATGGCCTCTAATCAGTCCAACTAATGGTTAGGTGAGAAGTCTGTATCTCAGAAGCCCGTGAGGTCTAAGGAGAATGAAAGTCACATCTTATTCCTCCTTGACTTCTCAGCATAAGGCAATGCCTACCACATGTAGATACCTAGATATCCCAATGCTGTTAAATTAATTGACTCAGTTTGATTCCCCCCCCATTGCATTGTCCCATATTATTTTCTTTTTTAAAGGCTTCACTGCACTATAATTTACATACCCCCAGATACCTTGATTTTCAATTATGGACCTCCAGAACCATAGGATAATACATTTGAGTTGGTTAAAGGCACTAAATTTATGGTACTCTGTTGTAGTAGCTGTAGAAAGCAAGTCTGTTTTCTATCTGTTAAAGTGTGTGATTCAATTTCTTTTTAGTGTAGTCACAGAATTGAACAACCATCAATATAATTTAATTTAGAACTTTTAAAATCAACCTCAAAAGGAACTCTGTGCCTGTTAAAAGTCATTCCCTAATTCTCCTGTCCAACAAGCCCTAGGAAACCATGAATCTGTTTCTGTGTCTATAGATTTTGCCATGTGTCAGTACTTCTTTCCTTTTAATAGTTATATAATATTCCACCATATGGGTCTACCACAGTTTCTTTGTTTGTTCACAAGTTGATTGACATTTGGAATGATTTTACCTCTTTACTATTATGAATAATGCTTCGGTTGAATATTCAAATATACATTTTCATGTGGACCCGTGTTTTCAATTTTCCTGAAGTGGAAGATGCTGTCGGATTTTATTTTAATTTTATTTGGTTTACTCAGAAAACTTCCCTTTTCCAATGTCTGTAATAAAGTGTGTACAACCGCTGTCTCCTGACCAAAGGAGGCACATGAACCTATTGGGGCCAATCATAAGGGTGTGAGACTCAGGCCTGGTCTCTGAGTCTTTCCTTAGGACTTCACACTTGTACCTTTGGAGTCATGGGCTGGGAGGAGGGATTTGGGGCTTCTGGGCATCGTGTCCCCTCATGGTTAAGGATTTGCCTGCTTTAGGAAAGAGTAAGGCCTCACAGAGGCCAGAAGCAATGGGCTTGACGCAGAGAGAGGGCAGCTCTGCATCAGGCTCTCATCCCCACGGTGCTGGCCCTTATGGCTCCACTCTCCTTACCCCTGTCCCTGAGAGAGCTACCTTTTTTTTTCCAGACATGTGCTCAAAGCCACCTTTTGGTTCTTCCTCTGCTTCTGTCTCTTGCCACTGAAAAGTTCTGAGAGATAGAATAAAATTCTACCAACATCTCCTGAATAATGAGAATTTTCAAGGTGGTGTGTGAGCCAGTAGTGGCGATCAGAAAATAAGCAAGACATTTCCCCTACCTACACTTTGTTCCCAGGGCTTCTAATGAGTTGTACTCCTCCCCAGAGTTCTTTTTATAACCCTTTCTAGTCTATGTCCTTGATGAAGCCCCAACATTCCCTTCAAACAAAAGATACCAGGATCTGGCCCATTCTCCATGCGACATAATTTCCCAGTCAGATACTTAAAAAATACAAAAGGGAGCTGGGCTCGGTGGCTCAGCCTGTAATCCTGCGCCTTTGGGAAGCTGAAGTGAGTGAATTGCCTGAGCCTGCGGATTCGAGACCCGCCTGGGCAACTTGGCCAGACCTCATCTCTACAATAAAAATAAAAAATTAGCCGGGCGTGGTAGCGCATGCCTGTAGTTCCAGCTACTTGGAAGGCTGAGGCAGAAGGATCCCTGGAACCCAGCAGGTGGAGGCTGTGGTGGCCGGCAGCGGCCACTGCACTCCAGTCTGGGTGACAGAGTGAGACTCCAACTCAAAAAAAAAAATACAAAAGGGACCTTTGAGGCAGAATCAGCATAAGACAGGGACAATGTTTACACACAACCGGTGTTTGTGTATACTCAACATGTCTTAAGGAAAGTTGTCTGCACATTCAGCTTAGGGGGAAACATTTCTTTTCAAAAGAAAAGTCAAAAAAAATAAATGAAAGCAATTCAGGAATGCTTTGAACTTTGAGAAAGAAGATAAATAAGCTGGGATATATCACAACTATGTTCTCTCTGTAGAGTGATCTCTCCGTTCCTTTATAAATCTCTTTTATAAGGAGGAGGAGTAACATGTGTAGTGCTCCTGTTGATGGACTGGCTCCTGGGATGTGATCAAAATACATTCAGGGGGTAACCTGCCCCGTTACATGATTGAAAACATCAGCCAGTCCAGGACTAGCCCCCTCACTATTAGGTTACAAAACAAAACAACAACAGCAAAAAAGGTCCAGAGATTTTTCCTAAATTAAAATAGCTCATACACGTTTCTAGGCTATTCATCATAACTCTAAATATGAAGAAACATCAACTCTGGTCTTCTTCAGCCTATAGCAAAAAGTGCTTCTTCTATCTTTTTGCTCCACCAAGTCCAGCCCCAGCATGCCAGCCAGGTACTGACCTCCTTGGTTGTAATAAAGAGATGGAGGGAAGGAGCAAGAAAGGTTGTAGGTGAACCACTCACCTTCTCAAGCTGGCTGCATTCTCTGGGCCCTGGTGGAGGTTGATTCCTTCTCCCATGGGCTCTAAAAAGGTTCTCTGCTCAAATTTAAATGAGGAGAATTCTCAGCAAGCTGCTGAATTCATTCATGAGATTTGTATAGCTCAAGAAATTAATCATGTCAAATTCACCTGGGAAGCTGACTTGAGACTAGATAGAAACAAAAAGTTTGTGTGTAGAGGGATGTTCCAAGATGTTTGGTGTGAGTGCAGTGGACTGAATGTTTATGTCCCTTCAACATTCAGACATCGAAATCCTGACACCAAATGTGATGATATCAGGGGCTGGGGCTTCAGGAGGTGATTAGGTCACAAGAATGGAACCCTCATGAATGGGATTAGTGCTCCTACAAAGGGACCCCAGAGATATCTCTAGCTTCTTTTCTCTGGGTGGAAGCTGGCAGTTTGTAAACCAGAAGAAGGCCCTTCCTAGAACCCAACCTTGCAGGAACCCAGATTTCAGACTTTCAGCCTCCAGATGTGTGAGAAATAAATTCGTGTTGTTTAAAAGTCCACCCAGTCTATGGTACTTTGCTGTGGCAGCCCCATATGACTAAGACCGTTAATTTTCTGACTATTCACGGCTTAGGTACATGGTCAATTTAGTATGACCACAGCTTTCTATGTTGGGATGAGTCTGTGTATTTTATTTGTAGGATCTCATGAATTTTAATTATTCTTTTACTAGCTAATGTAAAGAAAATAACAACAACAAAAAGTTTATTTGGATTTCAATTTCAAGAACATTCCCTGTTTAGGCAAAGAATGGTGGAATGAGCCATATTTAAGAAGTTTTTGCATACGTTTTGATGCAAGTCTCACATGTGAGTACAAGTACATGGATTCCCAAATTAGTTTCTGAGCTGTTCTTTCACACCTGAGGAAGTAAATTGACTGTCCATGAAATTAATGCTCAGAGAATTGGAAATGTGTCCTGAATCCCTTCCTGTCTGATCTTAAATCCTACCAAGTCAACTGGTGTATTTATATTTATTAGGGTTTAGTCACATCCATCTCAGGAGGGCCCTGTGCTGCTGGCTTCTGAGAGGAATGGACGCAGAGCCCTGGACACACACCAAACTTGAATTAAGACCACACAGCTAATCTCTTCCAAAGCTTTCAAGTTCACTTATATTCATCGTCCACCATCCATTCTCCATGGAGCCAGCAAAGCAACCTTTCAGAACACAAATAATACCATGTCACTTCCCTGCTGAGACCCTTACCATGGGAGCTCAGAGCAGCATCCAAACCCCTCACCGTGACTCACAAAACCCCACAAGACCCAGCTCCTGCCTCCACTCCCACCACTGTCCCTGTCATTTGGCCACCCTGGCCTACCTCTGCAATGACACCCTGAGCTGCTGTTGACAGTATTGTGGAGAAAGAATTTTGCAAGGAGGTGGCATCTGGGCTGAGAGTGACACGAGGGAGAAGAAGATGTAGAAGAGTGATGGGAGAGATGTCCCAAAGGAAGGAGGAAGTGCTGGGCTTGTGTCCTCATGCCCCCTGCTTTATAATATCAATCTGTTCCACCTTTCAAGATACTCTTTGCAATCTGAGAATTTTTTTGTTTACTGTCTGTCTCATTGACCAAAACGGAAGTTCCCAGAGTGTGGAGACTTTGTCAGCTGCTGCCATGGGACCTAGAAGCCAGCGAGACACCCTTGGTGCTCAGGCAGGTTTGTTGAATGAGTGAGGAGTGCCCAAGGCCACTCTCCAGCCAGGTCCCATCCGAGGAGATGCCTTCTGTGTTCATTAGCCCTTGGGGTCTGCTCTGCTCAGAAGTACCCTATGTGTCATCTTTTGCATCATCCTGCAAAGCCAAGTGCATGCGTTGGTTCCAACACAGCCTCTCCTAATTCTCCAAACTGGCTGGCTCCTTTTAAACTCCCCCGGTGTCTGGCGGGCACTTCTGCTACCAGCATTTGGCTGTGGTGCCGACTACTCTGAATTTGTCTCCTGGCTCTGCCACTTTCTAACTCCCTTTTGGAAAGTTTGGAACTTGGAAACAATATGGGTGGTGACATGAATATCAGGTCTTAGACGGGCCAGGTGATGAGGTGGCTGGCTGGGATGGCTCTGTAGGGATGACTCACATGCCCAGATTATATTGAGGCTGAGGAGGCTGTGGGTTGTGTCCCTATAACCAGGTGTGGGACAGGTTTAGCACTATCATATCCTTTATGATCTAAGCAGGGATGCTTTTATGAGTAAGACAGTTGCTGTGAATAGTTGTGTCAAGACCACCCTGGGCAAACAGGGGCATGTTGTCATCTGCCCATGAAAAAGGCCAGCTTGGAAGCCTTGGTAGGTGGGGCGGGGGCTGTCCAGAGGGGCCCCTGCTGGAGGATGATGGTTCACCAATAGTGACAGTCTGTGTGAGGTGGCTGACAAAATGCCTGGATGCTGGATGGGATCTCAGGAGGGGCCCTGGAGGTCATGTGTAGGTCAGGATACGGGTCTCTTAGTCATGGAGGTCTTGTTAATGAATGCAGCAACTTGTGGAGATTTCTGCCCATAAGTCTACAGCCTTTCCACATTCTGATGTTTAAAGGGTCCTGGCATCTTACATTACAATCTTTTGTGCCTATTTCCCTATATATGTTCTTCTAGGTGTAGGCTGTCACCTGCTTAAATGACTCAAAAGTTGCTGTTGGAAAATACATAATTCTGACAGATGCACAGTGTCAAGCCCTGCAGCTAAATGTGTTAGAGCAACGGAATCATGTGCAGTTTATGACTCACTTGTACAAGGTACTGCAGCTTGCTGGCAAATTTGCACTTATAAGTGGGTATTTAGAGCAAAACAAAAATACCTGATAGTAAGCAGGCTTCCAAACTCACTTCATGGAACTAGCCCCCAGGGGCATCAGATGTTTCCCTATGGAGGAGATGAGATAATTTGGTTGGATGGGAAGCCTCGGGTCAGGGATACTCAGAAGATTCTAGAGAACTATTTTCTTTGAGCAAACCCAATGTTGGTGCCAGGGTGGGTATCTGAAAATGAAGTAAGTGCTGGGGTCTGATTTAAAGAGAGTGTACATCAAATACGTTAAGGTAGGCTTCAGTCAATGTTTGGTGGCTCTATCTTTCATTTTGTTACTCTCATTAGATTGGCCCATGTGAATTTGCTGGTATTTGACCATTTTCATCTATACAATTATGGTGTCATATAGCTAAGCATAGCAGACGGATATAATTTGTATTCAGCTGACTTCCTGGGATGACTTCCTGATCAAAAACAGTGATTGTTATAAATTTGAAGTCATTTTCATATATGGCTTCCTTAACTCAGATTGGAGTAAATTAAAGTAAATTAGATTAAGAGTAAGCTCTAATTTATCAGAGCTTTAATTTCTTCATAGGCCAAATTACTATGGTTCCTCGTGTAAAGATAAGAATCTCTTTTGAAAATCTTCCTCTGAATGCTGCAATTCATCATCCTTTTTTGCTAGAGTCTAAAACATAGTGAAATGTTCTTGCTTATGTAGTCCCTTTTATTTCTCTTACAATTCACTCTCCCTGGATTTCCTCCACTCTAGAGACCTTCACATGGGATAAAACATTCCAATATCACTAACCGTCCCTCCCCTACCCCCAACAAGTGACTGTCCTCCGACCGTTCTGTTTATGTGCTTTACAGACCTCATCTTATTTGGTCCTTACAATAGTCAGGGAGGTAGTTGCTGCTATTATCATCTCCATTTGACTTGTGCGGAAACGGAGGCACAGAGCTAGGAGGACTCTGCTCACAGTCACACAACTTCTCAGGGGTAGAGAAAGAAGAAATCTCACTCTGGCGGGTCTGATCTCAACTCCTCAGTCTCGTCTTCTGTTTGACATGTCCCATCATAAGTGTTGTGTGCACATTACCCTTGAAGAGTGGGGTGGAGCCTTTGAGAAAATAAAGGTGTAGGGTTAGCTCTCCAAGGTCTTACAGGCAGGTTGGAGCCAAAAGAGACCCTCAAAGTGACGATCAAACAGCACAAAGGCAAGATGATTGCAGAGGATTTGCATGTACATACCAGAAGAATTTTATTTTATTTTTCAAAAGCTTAGGAACCTTAGAGATGATACTAAAATCAGCTTACAAAAATAAGAGTTTTTTTTTTTTTTTCAAAAGCCTAAGCTATTTCTTCTGATAGTGGAAGTTGAAAGGCGCGGGAAACAGCCAGAAGGATGTCTCCCGAGATGGAGCCAACACTAGGGAACCTAACAAAGACAACAAAGGCCATAAATTCCTGCCTCTCCCGTGCGCGCGCGAAACTTAAACTCATGTACAAACATTATCTCCCTATAGGAATGCTACCTCATAGTCTCCTCCAATAAGACTCAGGCACGGCACTGGCCTGCCCCTGCAAGGTTCATAAATATACCTTTCTCCCTGCATAACTCTCTCTCTCTCTTATTCCCTCTCTCTGGCCCGTCTCTCTCTCTCTCTCTCTCTCTTGCTTTTTCTCTCTGTCCCCACCACTCTCTTGTTAGCTCTCTCTCTCCCTCTCTTACTTTCTCTCACACTCCCTCCCCCCCCTTTTGCTCTTTCTCTCTGTCCCCGCCACTCTCTTACTCTCTTGCTCTCTTTCTCTCTCGGTCTCTCTCTCTTTTTCTCTCTCTCTCTCTCATCCTTCCTCGGTTACAGTCCCTTCGTGTAACTGCCCCTTTAATAAATCTCTCAGTTCAGACCAGTGTGGAGTCTTTACTGGGCGCCCCCAAAACTTCTTTCAGAAGTTAATGCATATTGCTTAAATAATCCAAACTTAGTTATAACACAGAGTTTTGTAAACTACTTTTTTGTCATTTATTCAACGCACAATTGTCTATTTATAATCTCTATTTTTAATAATGTGGAATTTTTAATGTATGGAAGGGTATTTGATTCTGAAATCTGGAATACAGTTTGTGCATAAGATCTGGAAAGTATTGCTACATACTAGTTCCACTGAGTTCTCTAAATGGCTTACCAGATTTCATCTGGTATTTTCTCATAGTTACTCAGTAAATGTCTGTGAAAAAACTGTGTTCAAATGGAATATTACACAGTCATAAAGAAGAATAAAATCACAAATTTCGCAGTAACCTGGATGGACTTAGAATCTATAATACTGAATGATCTTTCACAAAACCAAATAACTGAATATCACATGTTCTCACTCTTAAGTGGACCTTGAACAACTATTGTAATACCATAAGAAAAGGAATGACAGTAGTGGGAAACTGTGAGGGTATGGGGGGGCGTGGAGATGGGACTGGCAGTAGTGGGAAACTGCCTGGGGAAGGGGGGGCACACCTCATCAACAAGGGTACCTGCATAATGAATATTTGTATACCTAACCCTGATTTGCACCCCACAATTTTAAAATAAAAAAAAAATTGAAGTGAAAAAAAAAAAAAAAAATGTGTTCAACAACATTCACTGACTAAAGCAAATTGCTCTAGGAGCTGAGGACACAGTGGTAAAAAAAACAAATTTCCTACTCTAGGGAGTTTAGATTGTAAAGATGAAGGAGAAACGCAATAAACAAATAATCATATTAAACAAAATATGTCAGGTGGCAGTAAATACTACCAAGAGAAGCAAAGTGTTGGGAGGTTGTGCAGCACAGTCGTTAGAGTGCAACTCAATCTCAGAGCGGTGGGAGAGGCCTCTCTGGAGGGATCTGAGCAAAGTGGATGAAATAAAAGATTCCTCCCTACCAATGTAAGAGATATGGAGCAAGAGTGAGAGGGGAAGTGAGAGCAAGAGAGAAAGACAGGAAGAGAGAGAACATTTTTTAGTGGGTAGGCACTCTTACTAAATTACATCCATGTAAATGCACATAAAGGTAACTTGAATGTGTGTACAAAATCTGGACAGAATTTCACACAACTTTGTACAATAAAGTGGAAGAAAGAACATGCGCAACTTTTCTTATTCAAAGGAATGCACTCTGGCATGGTTGTGGGAGACGCCTGAGCTAAATCCAAAGACCAGTGTCTACAGTACCAGGGTCTAATCGTTCCAGATCTTGCATTGTAAAATCAAAAGGCCTGGCTGTTGTAGAGCCTAGGATGTTGCATGGAGACTCCCTAAAGGCGAGGAGAAGCAGCCTCTTTCTCCTCAAAGATAACTTCGTATTTTTACCTTTACACAGAGAGAGGGATCTGCAGTCACTGCAAATGCTGGAAGGTGGGAATGTGCCTTGTGTGTCTGAGGAACATCAGGGAGGCCAGAGTGGGAGAGAAGGGAGGAATGGAGGGAGGGAGAAAGAGAAGAAGAGAAGAGAGATGGGAAGGAGGGAGAAGTGAGTCTGTTCCTTTTCAATACTGAGCAATAGTCCATGGTATGGATGTACCACAGTTTGTTTAACCATTTGCCTGTTGAAGGTCGTCTGTTTCCAGTTTTTGGCAATTACCGATAAAGCTGCTATAAAAATTTGTGTACAAGTTTCTGTGTCAACCTAAGTTTCCATTTCTCTGGAGCAAATGGTCAGGTGTGCAATCACTGGGTCACATGGTAAGTGCACAGGTTACTCATTTATAATTTCACACTGATGCACTTCATAACTGTATTTTATTGCACATCCATTTTAATCAGAAGTCAGCTTGAAATTGCTTATTTGAATTTTAGCTTTTTTTCCTGATGTTATAGTTTTGTAAACGAGGCTTGGTAGAAACTCAGTCAGGTTACCAAAACTAGTTGCAAACACTTCTGAATGTAATTTTCCTCCCATGCTGAGAGAGAAATATTTTTCTTTGTCCACGTTCACCCACAAACACACACAAATACACACACATATTCGTACACACAAGATATATTTGTTGAATAAAAGAACATACGTGTGTTTTAACAGTAATAAAATATAGCCAATTATAGTGTACATTTATATGCCAAAGGAGCCTCAGCTAGGAATGCACTCTGGGTGGTGGGGTTTCTGTCCCTTGGTTGAAGTTCTTGAGGACTTATAGCAGAGCTGGCATTGGTCATAAGCACATCACAAGTATTGATGCATCAATTCTTTGGAGTGGCTATTCTCTGAGATCTAGGACTGCGCCTTTTTCTTGATAATGTTGGCAAGCTTTGCTCAATAATTTCAAATATTTATTTGCTAAATGCCTGCTATATCTTATATGTTATCAACTTAACTTTTTCTTATTTAAGGTATAAAATTTGGGGGAGCAAGAAAGATATAAAAAGATAAAATGAGCTGGGCTCAGTGGCTCAGCCTGTAATCCTGCGCCTTTGGGAGGCTGAGGTGAGTGGATTGCCTGAGCCCGCGGGCTCGAGACCCGCCTGGGCAGGTGAGACCTCATCTCTACAATAAAATCAAAAAATTAGCCGGGCGTGGTAGCGCGCGCCTGTAATTCTGGCTACTCGGAAGGCTGAGGCGGAAGGATCGCCGGAGCCCAGCAGGTCAAGGCTGCAATGGCCGGGAGCGGCCACTGCACTCCAGTCTGGGTGACAGAGTGAGACTCCAACTCAAAAAAAAAAAAAAAAAAATAGATAAAATAGTTATGCGTAAACAGAAATGCTTATCTCCATTGATTCCTTCCTGGGTTTGCCTCTGTGAGCTTCTCCCTGAAACCTAGACATTGCCTGAAGTTTCTTGCTGTCATGGAGATGTAGAGAATCACAACAGCAAATTCTAGACTTTTAATTTCAAAAACTTGAATGAATCTAAGTATAAAACAGGAAAGTTGCAGAGGGTATGTGGTCTGGTGTTGTTTCAGTTTTCCTCTCTCCAGAGTGGAAAAGCAGCAGCAGTAACAGCAGCAATAACAACAACAACAGCAACACAACACCTAGTTTCTATGGGCTGAGGGAAGGAGAATTGCAAGGCATCATATCGACCAGGTACCATCCACTGCCAGCTTTCAATAAAGCGCTAGAAGTTGATTCAGTACCTGATAACTTCTTCTGCATTCCAGTGAACACCATAGATCACCTACACTGAGAACCTACTTTAGCTATTTGTTGTCATGCCATCTAGTAGTACTGCCCATTGCAAGGGCCAATGCACTGACCATAAGTGACTCTCAATTGCAGAAACTGCAGAATGTACAGCATTCCCAAAGAGAATTTGTGAATGTTTGGGGGCATTTCTAGTTATCACAATGAATGGAGGTTGTCAAGACATTTCACATCCGGGGAACTGAGAGGGAAATGTTGGGCACTTCCATAATATAAAGAACCATCCAGGATGTCAGTACGGCCTCCATGGGGAAACCAAATGAATCAAAACCTCTCTGTGCCCTTGGATTGCTTTCGCCCAACACCTGACTAGTCACTTTCAGACCATCAACTCACTATTCAATGACTTGTGAGTGTGAAGCGTCCGTCTCTAGAAAGGAGGGTAGAGTCTCCTTCAGACAACTCAAGTAACTTACCAAGATCACATAATAGGTTGTTTCCATGATTCCACATCTTTCAGATTAATTCTTTGCACATTATTCATTTTACTTCTGTAATTTAAAGTTTGTTTCCTTCAATGGTTAAGACTTTGCAATAAATCCGTTTAATTATTACATCACCCCATATACAGAAAGTATGTTCACTTTAGATCATGATAAATTAAATATCGCTTATTTATTTTGTCTTTTTGTAACATTATAATTATGATGTGCAATGACTAAGCATGAGGTGAGTCTCCACTTGTACTTTAGAATTAGATCTAAGGGAGTTTTCCTGTCTTATGCTGTTCAATATGTGACCAAATAATATTAAGGATAAGATAATCAGATAAACCCAACTGCCCATAATGTGAACTGTATAAACATTTATACTAAATGTTAATCGGTTTGGTTATTGTTATTATGACCTCCTAGATTATGATCCTAATTATTTCTGTGGTTGGGTGGATAAAACCCTGACCAGTAGTCGAAAGATAGCATCAAACCACACTTCTGGGTGGTGTTTCCTTGGACAATAAAATCTCCTAACAATATTAAGTGGAAGGCACCATTATTGTACCTATTTTACATGTAAGAGAACTGAGGCAGAGATAAAACCACTTGCCCAAGACCCCACAGTTAGAGAAGCAGAGCTAGACACAAGCACAGATATCATGCCTGGCAGTGGGGACATCACCAACCCTGAAGTGGTTGCCACTCCTAAGTCATGACATTGGATGTAGCTTCCAGTTGCCAGAACGGATTCTGTGTGGCCTCTTCATGGTGTCACCAGTATATGGCTATAATTGCCACACAGGGGTCTAGGTCCTGAAGTGAGAGACAAGCAGGGAACCTGCCTTTCAGCTTCAATTTGTGGTAGTGGCCCAAGTGCCCCCAGGGAGAACAAAGGGGTTCAGATGTTGACCAGATTGAGATAATGCAGATGTTCCAGTATCGTGGTGTGCTGTTGTGTTCTATGTTTAAGAGAAAATTTTCCAAAAGTTTTAATATGGTCAAAGATAATTTCTTTAGCACTAACTAAATTTTGCTTACTCTGCAAGTTTGAAAATAATATTAATAATGCCCAAGATTTAGGGAGCAAATTTATTATGCACCCTTGTATTAGATACACATATAGACAAAACATATATATATATAACATATTACACACACATACACATATAGTGTACACAAGCAATACTCACAACACTGAGTTTGTTACTATTACCATCATCCCCATTGTAGGAATGAATTTAGACACAGAAGTGTTCAATTGAATTATCTTTGGGCTAAACCTGCCTCTATACATGTATTAAGTTTGACTTAAACTTTTCTCTGCACATTGTGAAATGTAACCTAACTTGATGTGTGGACAGACTATAACATAACTTTGAAGTATACTATGCAACAAGTACCTGAGTCTCAGCCAATCACAGCAGCTGAGCCGCCAGTCAATCAGAGGCAGAAAGCTACCAATACGGACCACATAAGGCAAATGCTGGCAGCAGTCAATCAGGTTGTTGTGTATGTCACTTCCTTTTGTCTGGCTATAAATACGACCTGCAGAGTGGTAGGGTGGGACTTGTCGAGTCATTTTCTGTTTGGACCACTTTCTGATTCTGGAATCACAATGAAAGCAATTAAAATCCTCAGAAATTGATTTATTGTAATTTTGTCTTTTAACAGAGGGCTGAAGTAACCTGCAAAATTTCTTGTAATTCCTTGTGTTGGAGAGAGGTGAAAAGTGGAAGCAGGATTCAAATCCAGAACATCTGGACTTAGGACCTCAGAGCCTGTGCTCTAACCACTACCCCATATTGTTCTCTCTTCCACGTGCTCTGCAGGCCTTTGTCGTTTGGAGAGGCAGGAAAGTAAAATCTCACCATTAGCTTCTCCAACACCCCAAACTCCTTCCCATTCAGATGGGGTATATCTCTCCCTTTTCCTCTCTCAAGTTCCTTGTTGCTGCACCCAGAAATTTCCCTTTAATGACTCTGCCTAGTATTCTCAGTCTTATTTGGCATAGTACATGTATCAAACCTACAGAGAAAAGACCCATTGCATCTATTTAACTTTATTAAGTTTTCTTTGATTATATTTAACAGCCTTTTTTATTTTTAAATAGCTTGGATGAGAAACAATGGATGTACTGTAACAGAAGTAGTGAAGCATACGTTATTAACTCACAATTACATAAAATATTGATTAAAATGTAGACTGGAGAGTAAAAAGTTTAGTTTGTCAGGTGAAACCATTTCCTAGTGTAAGGAAGGCATCCCATGATGTGGCACCAAGCCCCCTGTGTTCTGGTATCCCACATCACAGTTGTAATTCATGGTTTTTGTACCATCACTACTGGATTGCAAGTTCTATGGGGCCGAGGACTGCAACTCTGTCCTTATGTTTGTGCTTTCATAACCCAGAACTATGTTTAGAACATCAGAGGTATTTATTCCAGAATATTTATTGAAGAAACAATAAATAAATAAATAATCAAAGAAGTTATTTTGAAAACCTATAGGTGAATACTCCATACACCTTCAGTGATGACTTAGATCTGACACCGTGTGTGGGCTACATGATTAGGTTTATTAATTTCGGACATGAATCTGGATACTAAAACTCCATCCCTTTTCATTCTAGGGAAAGTCGTGTCTTGTCAGTACTCACTCTGTGTCCTTGACAGGCATCACTAACTAATCACAGCCTTCTCACTGAAGTGAGGCCCAGTCTCAGATTACCTGCCATACAACAGCCTTGTAGGCCCAACCACAGTATCAGAGCTGACAGGGTTGGTGGATTTTCCCTCCCACCCTCTCTAGAGGCAAGAGGCAGAGATGGATCTTTGGGAATGTGACTGTTAGGCAAATAAGTAGAAGAATGAAGGGCTCTGTGGTCTCCTTGTTGCACTTCAAACCTCCAAAGTTAAAATCATTCTGCAAGATGCTTTCTTCAGTCCTCAAAACCACTTTGTAGTTCCCTAAGTAGAACTACACTCCTGGGTCTGGCAAGCAAACAGGTGTTACTATGTTGTCCATTAAAGACTTGAGAAGAGTAGAGAATCCACTGCTTCACTATATTACCTTTTTATTGACTTAAAGAAAAACTATCCAGAAAAAAATTGCCCTCTACTAAACATAAATATTCAGTACACATAAAATGAGCAAGGCATTACAATGCGCTACATGAATGGAGACAATCAAAAGTGAAAAGGAGGAAGTAAATCACCTGGCACAGGTGTCATCACAAGAACCAATTCACAAAGTACAGAAATGAGTGGTCCCGGTGAGATGAGAAGCATCCCACAGAGCAGCATCCTGGAAGAGGTCATGGGCCGCAGAGCGCGGTGCAACCACTCTGTCTTCGGGTGGAAAATCGCATCTTGCCACAGTGCACTTCTGCAACTGACCTTTAAGGACAGAGATTGTTAAGACTGCCGTGTGCAGGGAATACATCACTTGCTTGTCTCTTCTTTCATAAAATAAAAGGAACATAACAGGGGTTTTACTGTAGCAGAGTCTAGAATGCTGTGCTCAGATCTTGAGCAAGATAAGAGCAAAGATGTATCTTTCCTCTTGATTTGGATAGATACCAACACTCTAGCAAGATGCATGTCATCCAGTGGGTGTTGGTTTGCTGCAGTTTGGAATTTAGGCATCACCACGGCTAAAGGATTGGTATTATCATAGGATATTAATGGAGTATTCCTTCCCATTGGGATATACCTGATACTGACTTTCATTTTTTCTTTTTTTGAGTTGGAGTCTCACACTGTTGCCCAGGCTGGAGTGCAGTGGCATGCTCATGGTCACTGTGGCCTCGACCTGCAGGGCTCAGGCAAACCTCTCACCTCAGCTTCCCTCTTAGCTGGGACTACAGGCATGCACCACCATGCCTGGCTAATTTTTTGTTGTAGAGCTGAGGTCTCGCTCTATTGCCAGGTTGGTCTCGAACCCCTGGGCTCAGGCAAGCCTCTTGCCTCCACCTCCCAAAGTGCAGGGATTACAGGTCACCTTGCCTAGTGATGCTGGCTTTCATGCTTTGAAGCATATTCATTAACCTTCAATCAGGAATTCTGTTCTGTTTATCTGTGGACTGAGGGTACAATATTGCTCAGTTTATGCTTAGTTGAACAGATTCACTACTTACCTTTATATATTTCACAGAGGCCTCTGATAGTTTCACTAAAGTTGATACATTCTTTCTCTCACATGCATATAAGCCATAATATTTGAAAATGCTCTTTCTAGACTGAGCCTCTATGATTTTATACAGGACATATGTTTTTCTAAAGTAAGAAGATGCATATACAGTTAACCTTCGAGCAACACGATTTGATCTACATGGGTCCCTTATATGAAAGTTTGGTTCCACTTCTGTTACCCCTGAGACAGCAAGACCCATCCTTCCTCTTCCTCCTTAGCCTACTCAATGTGAAGATGATGAAAACCTTTATGATGATTCACTTTAACTCAATAGATAGTAAATATGTTTCTCTTCCTTATGACTTTTTAATGACACTTTTCTCTACCTTCCTTTATTATAAGTATACAGTACATAAAATATGTTAATTTATTGTTTATGTTATTGGTAAAGTTTCTGGTCAACAGTAGCTGTTAGTAGTTAAGACACATGTACACACATACATGTTTTTAATAGAAAGTTTTTAATCTAAAAAGTATGATTTTTCAAGAAGGACCAAAGACAATGCAGTGTATTTGGTTTCCTGTGAACAAGCTTAAATAATCCCTGACTCCTAATCTTATCTTCTTCTATTTACTAAATGCAGGAAAATATGAGTATTTAATCTTGTTTGTCATCTCCGATCTGTGTTGTGACAGTCGATTTTAATATTCCTACCTGGATTCTAGAAGATTCTAGTTGGATGAGACTCTGCCAATGCCTATTTCAGGTTTCTAGGATTACACATATAGCAAGAAATCTCAGGTCTTTGAAGAGCGCACTAAGAAGGATCCCAAAGAGAATGGATTTGGGAGTGCTGTTATCTTACATAATGAAATAACTTCCAAAGGACTCATTTATCCCAACTTGCTTTGGGATTCTCTGAAAGAATCTCCAGATTCAAGGTGAGAAAATTATCTTCTTAATCTTTCTTTTAAATCTCAGATATTCTTTCCATTATAATAATAATATACCTTTATACAACATTCATTGTGTTTCAGAAACTAGGTACTCAGGAGTTATTTAATCTTCACAATAGACCATGGGATAGCTACTGTTATTAGCTTCATTCTCTCAGGAGTTTTAAGAAACTGAGGCACAGAGAGGTTAGGTAACTTTCCCAGTTTCTCATAACACATAAGGGGCAAAGTCAGGCTGGTGACCAGGGCTTGCATTGCAGACATCCCCAACCTGATGCTGTTTCTGGAACAATTACCACTTCCATATCTGCCCCTTGGGTGTGTCAGCCCCACTGCTATCGTGCAGTCCCTTCATGAGGTCACCAGCTTCCAGCAGAAAGCTCACGCAGGTACATCCAACATGGAGTCCATACCTGTGTCTTGGTATGAGAGGAGCTGGGAGAACAATGGCCTCTAATGTGAGACAGCATATCCCATCTAAGTCAGGGATCCCCAAACACAGCAAAGGGGAAAGGTTTAAAAACTCAGATGTCCCTGTCATTGTAAAGATATGCCATGATGTTTTTCATGTACAAGGAGAGGTTGGCGTCAACTAACTTTTTTCACTTGGCATTTTCCAAGATAATCATGATGACAATGCCAATGCTTAGTATAGCTTATATGCCACTTCTTTTTTAACGGTGAGAAACTCTGAACCAGTTGTTGCTGTCAGGATGCTATCTTACCAATGAGGAGCTAAGTAGCTTGTCCCCAACTTATAGGTAGAATATGATAGAGGCAGGATTTGAACCCAGAACCACTGGCCTCAGAGGGTGGGCTCTAACCATTGTGCCATAGGTGTGCTCCCAGGCATTTTCTCCATGTCCCCTTGCCTTGAGGAAATACAGTCTTACCATGGGCCTCTCCACACACAAACCAGAGAGGACATTTTCTCTTTCAGCTCTCTGGTGACTATCTTCAGAAATTTTCCTTTGATTTACTATGTCAATATGTTATTAGTTTCATCAATTGCATGGAGTGCATTATATCTCCCTAGTCGTAAAGAGCCAAATTGCAGCCATTAGCTGTTCATTAAAAATTCCCTAATGAAGTTTATCAGCACTTTTACATACTTAATACATAGAATAAAAATGCATCATAAATTCAACAAAAATGGTGAGGAATAGATTGTATTCATATAAAAATCAGCTTAAGCTGTAGACTAGAAAGTAAGTAGGCTTAATTTATCAGATTAAAACAAAATCCAGGTTGTAAGAAAAGACTTTGGCATAAACATTAGTGTTGCTTTAAAGAACCCCAGAAATTTCTCTTTTTTTTTGGACATCCCATAGTTGTAATTGATGTTGTGGCATCCCCTCTGATAGGTAGAATAGACAGACTAACAAATAATATATGTCCACTATTTGGATGTCACAAGGAAGTCCACATCCTAATCTCTGAAACTTGTGAAAATGTGACCTTACAATTGTGAATAAGCAATGGTCAGAAAGAGTGAGAAATGTCAGAAGGTTTTTAAAAGAAATACTATAAGGAAAGTCATTGAATTGCCATCTATTTTGTCTGTTTTAGTTCTTCAATTTGTCTCATTTTAAAACTATGCTTATAGAAAATCAGTTTTGAATTATTTACTTCGACTTAAAATAATGAAAAACTCAAAACAAAAACAACAAAAAAGGGATCTTACATGAAAAAAACTATGCAGATGTGATTAAATTAAGGATCTTGAAATGGAGAAGTTATTCTGAAGCATCCAGGTGGGTCCAATATAATCACAGGGGTTCTTATAAGAAAGGGGCTGGTCAGAACTGGAGAAACAGATGTGATAATGAAAGCAGAAGTCAGGATGATGATGCCGGGAGCCAAGGCATGCAAGTGTCTCTAGCGGCTGGAAAAGGCAAAGATGCATTTCGCATCTCAAACCTTTAGGAGGAACACTCTCTGTCAACACTATGAATTTAGTCCTGTGCGACTCATTTCAGGCATCTGAGGTCCAGATCTGTAAGATTATAAACTTGTTGTTGTAAGCTACTATTTTTATGGCAATTCATTACAGCAAGAATAGGAAACTGACACATTCTTCCTAGGTGTGAGTTTTCCAAGAGTAGAGAATTGGGCCTCTCTCACTGACTTCTGAAGACTGATGCCCAAGGATAGTGCTAGGACCACAAATTGCATTATAAAATATGCACTGAGTGTATAAACGAGTGAGTAAATAGATTCTGAATAGCAATTTTTTAAGCACCCCTAACTCTCTAACTGTATGCTCCAGTATTTTTAAAAATGGCCTGACTGGCCCAGTGTATCAGTGGCAATGTTCAGACATTGATCTAGGCACTAAGATTCCATCCACTGAACCTTGGATAGCTTGCATCCCCCTTCCTTCCAGGCATGTTAGGTGTCATTTTCTATTGCATGTCCACAGCATGCTTTACTAATCTGTTACTCATCGGGTATTCACATAGAGACTGTACACAGTTTTGGAATCCATTCTCTGTAGTTATATCTATCTATCTATCAAAATTAATAGGGCAGACAGAAACTATTTGCCAACCCTCTCTAGAAGCATAAAGTGTAGCTGGATTTGGGGGAAAGTGGTCATTAAGCACCAGGTGGAAGAGAAATGAACCCTTGGGCATTTCTGCTATGCTGCAGATCCCACAGGTGCAGGCATTTCTGAAAATGCAGTTCTCATTTGCCCAGCTGTGTACTTCCAGAGTGCAACCACACCTCTCAAATATAACGAGCGGCAGGAAATGACCCTAACTCACAACCGTAGACTGTTTCTTTAATTTAGAAAGTAGCACACCATTTCTTTTTTCCCTAGATCACCACTTTATTAAACAGAAAACACACATTCCCTTTAATTTAAACATACAGATGCAATGCATATAGCATGAGCTAGGCATTAAAATGTAGCACGTTGATCAAAGCAATCAAAAACTACAAACTTGGAAATAAAGACCTAAGAGCAGCTGCCACGAGAACAAGTTCTCAGCCAGCAGAGGCCATAGGTTGGAGACAAACAGGAAATGCTGAACCAAACTGGAGCAAACTTGCAGGAGACTGCATGCACCTAGAGGCAAAACGCACCCACTCTGCCTGGGATGATTCCTCAGAATCATCTTTTGTGAACTGTATCTTCATAAATCATCTTTTAAAAATGCATTCTGTTGGGAATACATCGCTTACCTGCCATTTTCACTTTTATTTATTTTCCTAAAACTAGAGGAAGACAGCAGAAGTCTGGTCCAATCTCGTGTGAGTGCTTCTTGCTCCCACCAGAATCATTTGTAAGGAGAAGAACCCTGAATGTGACTTGCAGAATCCTGAATTCACCCTTGGCCATGGCGATGAAAAGGGAGTTTGAACTCCAGGGGTCAAGTCAAACATTTGTGCGTTCCCTGGCCCTTCTCCCCATGATCTCACTGGCCTCGGGTCAGTGATGCTGCCCAGGAAAATAAGAATTCTTGAAGTAATCTTACTTGTAGTTTAAATCTCCAGTCCCATCACCTACTAATTGTTGATTCTGTTTGCTTATGGATTCAATTCTTTCTTTGCAACCAGGGTTCAGTTGACCATGAGTAGAAGATAAGTCAGAAACCCACAGGACAGGTTGACCATGAATAGAAGATAAGTCAGAAACCCACAGGACAGGAGATTATGTCTCCTGCTCCTACCTGGCATCAATGACTACTATTTGAATGTAAGATACAATTCAAAGTCTTCATGGTGACTTGGTTCTTTCTGGCTCCAAACCCATCATGGCTTTCAACTTTGTTTTATTTTATTTTACTATAGAGATGTGAGGTATAAGTAAGGGTTGACTACACAGGTGGGCTCCATGCATGTGAAGTTTGGGCCTCCAACTGGCCCTCACTTGCCCTGGTTTAGGACCAGGCACACTTTGTGTTGTTATGTGCCTCCTCTGTTCCCCTTCCTCCCCTGGCAGTGCCAATGACTGCCACTCCCTCCATTGTGCTAATGTAAATAGTGTTCAGGGCCCACTTATGAGTGATTACATTTGCTATTTGCAGTTCTTTGTTTCTGTGATAGATCACTAAGTATGATGGTCTCCAGCTTCATGCATTTTGTTGCAATATCCGATTTTGTTTTTCTTTATGGCTGCATAATACTCCATCAAGTACATGTATCACATTTTCTTTACAGTCCACTTTTTTTTGAGTTGGATTCTCACTCTGTCGCCCAGATTGGAGTGCAGTGGCTGCTTCCGGCCACTGCAGCCTCGACCTGCCGGGCTCCGGCGATCCTTCCGCCTCAGCCTTCCAAGCAGCAGCCAGAATTACAGGCATGAGCTACCACGCCCGGCTGATTTTTTGATTTATTGTAGAGATGAGGTCTCGCCTGCCCAGGCGGGTCTCGAACCCACGGGCTCAGGCCATCCACTCATCTCAGCCTCCCAAAGGCACGGGATGACAGGCTGGGCCACCGAGCCCAGCCCCAGTCCACTTTTGATGGGCAGTGGGGTGAGTTTCATGTTCCTGCTATTGTGAATATTGAAGCTATAATTTAACACTTTTTTTTTGTTGTTGTTTTCTTTTTGTGAAAATTTATAATTGTCTAACTTTTTAAAAACTGGTCTTCCTCAAGGTTGTTTTCCTAGTGGTGACAGACTACTCATCATCTTGGAACTATTCATTGATGTTGCATGACGGTGAACTCAAGTGGGCTTGAGAGGAGAGAACTCTGCAGGGATGAAGGAAAGCAGATGGTATTCTTTCCTGTTTTCTAGCCTTCCTGGTGCTCAGGGTGTCTCAGCGGATCTCCCTGCTGCAGTTGAGGGTGAGTTGACTTGTAGCCAGCGCTCACTAGTGGCTTCTCATGGGTCTTCAGCCTTGAGCCAGATTTGGGGTTTCCAGCCTGTGGCTTTTCACCTTGTGCTAGTCTGCAACTAGGGAGGCAGCTGGGGAAATCCATTTCTGCCCAGGTGAGTTTGTGGGGGAAGGAGATGAGTCAGCCACAATTTCTCACAAACGTTTCTTGAAGGGGAAAGTGCCCAGTCTCCTGAGATGAAGAAATGGTAGATATCCGTTATAAGTCTTAAACATTTCCTAAAACCTTTGAGCCAGGAATTCTGCATCTAGGAAATTATCCTGGAGATAATAAGAAAAGTGATCATTCATGGTATCCAAAAGGATGCATATCATAGTAGTAATAGTAGTGAATGTGTGAAAAAAATTTAAATGTCCAATAAAAATGAAGTAGCTAAAAACCGTCTAGTCAAACTTGCAAATATAAGGAAATGCTAAAAGACAATGCTGAAAAATGTACTTAATGCCATGGAGAAATGGCAATTGTATACAGTTAAAAATTAAATTGGATTCCAGAGCAACATGCACAGAACACTTTAAAAATCTATAGCAACTTTAATATATTTTTGAATAAAATAAGGGTTGTTCTTCATACATCATATTGATTGGTACTTTAACCTCCAATTGTACTAGAACAGTATAATAGTTTTAGAAAACATAATGACTAAGGCTATATGTCATTTTTTGCTGGAGCAAGGATACTTCCTTTTTCTTTAAAAAACGTTTTAAAAATAATTATAGACTTGCAGACAGTTTCTCTCTCTCTCTCTCTCTCTCTCTCTCTCTCTCTCTCTCTCTCTCTCTCTCTCATACAACCTTCATCTAACCTGTCCCTCTGCTAGGATCTTGTATAACTATAATGCAGCATCAAAATCAAGAAGCTGACTTTGGTCTAATTCACAGTTTATTCAAATTTCACAATTATACATGAGCTTGTATGTCCATATGCATGTGCATGTGCCTGGAATTTTATCACATGTGTGCTTTTGTATGGACACCTCCGTGTTCTATCACAATGCATACCTGTATTTTGCCACAAGACTCCTATCAAATCTTAGACCCTTCCCTTCTTAACCCTCTGACCCTAATCCCTGGTGAACAATAATCTGTTCTCCAGTTTATCATTATGTTATTTCACAAATATTATACAAATGGAGTCACGCAGTAGGCATGCTTTGAGGTTGGCTCTTCCACTCAGAATAATTTCCTTGATGTTCTTCCAAGTTGTTGAGTGTGTCAGTAATTCAATCCTTTTTATTTCTGAATTGTGTTCTACAGTATGGCTCTACTACAGTTTGTTTAAGCACTTACCCATTAAAGGACATCTGGGTAGCTTTCAGTCTGCAGCTATTATGAATAAAGCTGCTATGAACATTAGCGTTTAAGTTTCTCCATATAAATTAGTTTGCATTTCTTCATAATAAATGCTCCAGAATGCCACTGCTGGATCATATGGCAAGTTTACTTTTAGTTTTAAAATGAACGGCCAAACTATTTCCAAAGTGTCTGTTCCATTTTACATTCCCATTGGCTGATTTATGAGTGAGCCAGTGATTGAGTTTCTCCACATCCTCATCAGAATATAGAGTACAGTGTGCTTCCTTTTCCTCATGAGAAGAAAAGAAAAAAAAAAGAAGACAGAAACAGCATACACTAAAATGGTTACCCACGGTGAGTGGTAGGATTGGTAAGTTGCAAATTTTTACCTTCAGATTTTCTTTTCTTTTTTTTTTTTTTTAAACATATTTTTTATTTTAAAATTGTGGGGTACAGTTAAGGGCTAGGTATACAAATACACATCGTTCAGGCACCCTTGTGAAAGATATTCTTAAAGTTTATCCAACATTCTTTACACTGCTTATTCATTACCATAGATATCTAAAAATATGACTTAATGAATAAGAAGCATTGCGTTTATAGTATTTACAGAGAACAGTAGCCAATTGTGAATAGTCATACTTTCAGGAATATGCTAGTTATTAGCAGATGTACAATTAAAATTCTGGATCTTCTAACAAGATTAACAGTGCTATAAAAACTGCATTCCAAAATTGCCAATTTAAAGATTGATTAGCTTCTGAACTTGTTTCTTGGAATACCATTTATAGGATTTATTTATTTTTTTCATTAATCAGTATTTTTTATTATGGTTTTGTGAGGTACAGTTAAGGGTTAGGTGTACAATGACGTTTCATTCAGGCACCCTGTAGATAAGAAGTGTTTTCCCATCCCCCGACAGATATTTGCTACTGTTAATCCCATCCCCCTCCCCCCATAGTTTCCCAGTACCATCCGTCATTTTCTCATAGTATTGCATTGGATGTTCAAGGTCCATTATATGAGTGAGAACATGTGATATTCGGATTTTTGTTTTTGTGAGAGGTCACTCAGTATTATAGACTCTAGTTCCGTCCAGGTTGCAGCGAAATTCATGATTTTGTTCTTTTTTATGGCTGCGTAGTATTCCATTGTGTATATGTACCACATTTTTTAAATCCAGTCCTCTTTTGATGGGCAGCATGGTTGTTTCCAGGTTCTTGCTATTGTGAACAATGCTGCGATAAACATACGTGTGCAGGTATCTTTTTTATAGAGTGATTTGTGTTCTTCAGGGTATATTCCCAGTAGGGGGATTGCAGGGTCATATGGAAGGTCAATTTTTAGAGCTTTTAGGAATCGCCACACTGCTTTCCACAGAGGTTGCACTAGTTTACACTCCCACCAACAGTGTAGAAGTGTTCCCTTTTCACCACACCCTCTCCTGCAGCTGTATTTTTGAGTTGT